>NW_021770561.1:11978-22466 GCF_005508785.2 Acyrthosiphon pisum
TATGGAAAAATTGGAGATCATGATAATATGCAATACGATACAAACATAACAAAAAAACATCTGAAATTCTGCAAATTGCTCCCATGTTGGTCAGCTGTTATGACACCAATTTTAAAGTATGGAAATATTACAAAAAGTAGTGCATCATCGGAAAGTTTATTTAAGGATCTGAAACATATTGTTCTACAACATAAAATTCTGCCAATCAGAATTGATGATTTTATAAAAGTTCACGTGGACTCAATAATTGGTACAAATAATATTATAAAATCAAAAATGAATAACAATAATAAAGACAACGAGGAAGTTCAGGACGACTATGACACAACCAAACCAAATGAAATTCATATGAACTCTAACAATAATATTCAGGACCAATATAAATCACCAGAAAAAGAATTTGAATCAGCAGCCATCGAAAATTGGAAAGGTTTGGGAGAAGTTAAAAAAACAAAGAAAAAAAAAGGAAATTATTTGGAAAAAGCTCTATTACATACTCTATTACAATGAAAACAGCAAAACCAAAAGTACAATTATTGGAATATAGCGAAATGGAAACTTTTCAGACCTTCTTCCAGTTATACTGAATGGTGTTTATCATACTTTCTCTAACACTTGTCCATTTGATTCAATATTTCAATTATTATGCACCACATATGCCGATGACCATCTTTATGCAGCATTCATTGATAGTAAGATTGAAGAAGATCTATTTTTTAAATCCATTTCCCGAGCACTGAGAGATGGGATCAACGTACAAACATATAAACGACGAGCAAATATACTAAAATATATTTATGAAAACCAAACTAAGGAGCTGACAAATAACTTAACTAATATTAACTGTGCATCGACATCACATTTTATAATTATGAAGCTTTTTCAAAATTGACTTTTGTACGAACAAACTACATCTTGCTTGGGTTGCAGTACAATCAACACAAGATGTTCTTCAACATTAATGGCAAATTTACCAACCAATACCCTAGATTTTTTAGAAGATGTTGTCAATCAATTATTGGAACCTCAACAATTAGACTGCACCTACTGAAATTTAAAAACAAGTTCAAAACAGATTATTTTAAAACAGCAATTAATAATTGAAACTGTGGCTTCATTTTCTAATCCAATTAATAAAAATAATTTTGAAATATCAGTACCTTTAGAAAATATACCGATACATTTATTAATTAATAAATGTAAACACTACAATTTACGAGGCATAATTGCATTTATCCCTCCAATATCTTCATCTTCACTAGCAATTGGTCACTTTGTTAGTTATAATTGGAGAGAACACAATAACACTTGGGAGCGATATGACGATACAACTACAAAAGAAAAAGTTGTTAGACGGTCTACAATAGTCAACTGTCAATTTGTTTTATACACATAATATTTTATTGTTTGATTATATTGTAATTTAATATTTAATTTGTTACTACGTATTAAAAGTTATAAAATAGTTATGAATATTTATATATTTTAAATACACATTATAATGTTAACTATTAATTTTACGTTTGTTGTTTGTTGTTAATTTAATTTTTTCTAATATTTAACTTTACATATCTAATCATATATTTTTATGACTAACCATAATGCAAATAAAATACATATTACATATAAAGTTATTGCTACATTAAATAATTTGTAGGTAATCATTTTGAAAGATTTATTTGCTATTCAATGAGCTTAAGTGATTTTGCAGAACTTCCAAATCAATATTAACTTTCAAGACATTTTTGATCATATATTTATGATGGAAACACCAAATAAATCCTAAAAGTTTTTATTTACAAATTAATTTTCAAAAATATTATGGTACATATTATTTTAAAGTAGATTCAAACATTTAATAACATTGTTTAGCACAATTTATCAATATAAATACATTATAAATTAATATTAGATTAAGAATTAATAAAAAAAAATGCTCCTAATAATAATTATCTTATAAATTATAATGGTTAATGATTCCTATAATTCCATTAAAGTTTAATTTCAAAAAGTTGTCTACAGATTGGACTATTTCCATACTTTCTTGTGAAAATCGTTTTTCCATATTGACAATAATAGTATCAAGTATAGAATAATGTTTTTAGAAGTATAGGATAAAAACAATTCATTATCCAATAACTTTTATTAATTGAAGTACCCATTAGTACATGGTCTTCTTAAGCTACACTCGGTAGCTGAAGTAGTTGATAACACAGCATACCTAGTGTTGTAAATATTTAGGTTTCCTTCTGCGACGTTTAGAGACACGGTGTCTCAGACACCTGTATTAATTTAAGCTATATCAATAATTTGAACCATGAATTTGTTTTATTTTAATAGGTATTGCCACAATAACATACCTTATGAAGTAATAAAATATCCAATGATACATCATGTTCTTAAATTAATATTATTATTAATATTATCAAAATATTCATCTGAACGATTATTTTTCAGAGTATCAATCGCACCACATACTAATGAACTTGACTTTCCAATCAGATTTTTATTGCAATTGAGCACTCTGAATGTGAATACATTTTAAAACATCTGACATTGGCACCGTCATACGATTGAACTATTATATTAATTTTGTCTAAGTTCAAACATTTTAAAAACTGTAATAGAAATCAAAATTATACTGTCAGCATTTGGACTTTTGGATACCTACATCTAAAAATCCAATAAATTGTTCCTCTACTTTAAGTGTTTTGGGTAACGAACACATACAGCTAACTGTTCTTCCTTCTGGCATCTTGAATTTTCTTTTTATAAAACTATTATCAAAATGTAAATTAAGGTTGTTAAGATTAAACAATATAGCATTAAGAAATTACTGTTCTTCATCCCACAAAATGCTATACAATCCAGCATTTATTATATCTTCAACAATAGTATTCCTTACACGTTTAACGCAAAGCTCAATAATTTAATTTTGTATTAACCAAATTGTATGATTTATTGATTCAGCATAATTTAAAGCAAAGTTGGATTATACTTGCTATTAGTTTGCATGCTTCTTTTAAGTTACCTACAATAAACATGATAAATAATATAAAATATAAATAGGTATATAATTAATTTATATTAGTGAATTATAGAAATAAATAAATTATATGGCACTGATTCACCTAACTCACCTTGATTCAAATATGATTCATTCTCAATATGACCTCTAAATGCTATTCCTTTATGTGTCAAAAATAATATAGTATCAATTAATGCTAGCATGTAATCTTTTTTTTCTAATATTTGATCATGGTGTACATTTGTAACTATATTATAATGTATGACCAGAACCAGTAGTTTTAGATTGGATATGTGCATGCCACTTAGTCATTCAAGTCAAATGATACTGACAACTAGAATGTAATTCCTGCTTTGATTTAGTGTATTTTCATCATAATCCTCTAGAGCCAAAAGTCGACAAAATTAATATTAAGTATGTTCATATACATAAATAATCCACAAACATGAATATAATATAAACATATCAAATAACTTAAGAATAGTCATCTAACACTTACTTTTTTCCAATTTCTAAATCCTTTATTAAAAAAATTCCATGTTAACACTAATTATAAATACTATAAATGATAGTTCTAGTCCCAGACAATCTACAAGGATACCAAAATACGGTGACCCGTCAAAATATCTCCATTAAAAATATCTCCGTCAAAATATCTCCGTCAAAATATCTCCAATATAAAATATCTCCATCAAAATTATCTCCAATACAAAATATCTCCGTCAAAAAATTTAAAAATATAAAAATAAATCAAATGAACAAATATCAAAATATTATTTTACACATCAAATGAACAAATATCAAAATATTATTTTACACGTAATCGTAAAAAAAAAAATATAAAAAAATCATGTTTTAAAATTATCTCCAATACAAAATATCTCCGTCAAAAAATTTAAAAATATAAAAATAAATCAAATGAACAAATATCAAAATATTATTTTACACATCAAATGAACAAATATCAAAATATTATTTTACACGTAATCGTAAAAAAAAAAATATAAAAAAATCATGTTTTAAAATTTTATGTTTTGAGCAATTCCTCTTAAGTAAAGAACGGCTGGAGTTTCATTGAATTTTTTCACTACGTTCAATATCATTTCATCGTGGTTCTTATATTTTTTTTTTTTTTTTGGACTAGGCTCTCCAGAAATTATTTTTTCTAACCGAACCTGTAAAATATACATTCAATTTTTAATATAATTTATTTTATTCAATATTTTAAATTTATATAATACAATACCTCTTGTAAAGCTTGTTCCTGTTTTAAAAATGTTATAAACTTCCAAATAGTAACGTGATTTGCTCCTAATGCTGAATTAAATGCATGGTGCCAGCCTTCAACTGAGTTGTTTGTCCGAGGTTTATTTTTCAAAACTCTCTCATAGCAATTCCACATACTGACTTGAAATTTAGGGGGGCGTCTACGATTACGTGTTTAACGGCCGATCCAAGTATCCTCGAAGTAGTCTACTAACGTCGATAAATTGTTTTCATTGTTAACAAAATAAGTTGAATCGACTAATTTTTCAAAATAGTTAATAACTTTATTTGTTGGTACAAATGCCAAAGCTGCCAAATGTCGTACTTGTAATGCGAATTCAACATTTTCAGAGTATAATGCCTGTAAACCATTTTCTTGAATTTTCCGCCATAGGCATTGTTGAAAATGAAAATAACATCCTTTTATCTTTGTTTGCGGAAATTTATCATTAAATGCTGTTTCAAATGCTTTTTCAAAATCTATTATGATAGAATAAGGGTTTAAATTCGGGTTGTTATGTTTTAGCATTTGTAGCATTTCGTTGTACGAATTGGTCGTTCGGTTAGTCATGAGAACATAGATAAGCGGAATAGTTGTTCTATTTTTATAACCATGTATTGTATACAATTGAGAAAATAATTTCGGAACTGCTCGAAATGTCCCATCTGCCATCCAATTTTTAAATGTATGAAGTGTGTCCAAATTTTCTTTTGTACCAAACATTAATATTCTATTTTCTTTTTTATTATCATATATTAAAAAATTATTACCGTGTATGTTCTTATATTCATCGGGTAATACCAAATCGTGAATAGTCAGTGGGTTTTCAGGTGGTTTTTCATTTTTCGTTCTCACTCTTTGGATTGTACGAGACATCGAAGTTATACTTGGTAACTGGCCAACCACACCAACTTCAATTGTTGACATTGTTCTACTAATAATGTTTCTTGTTGATAATTCTGTGATTAAGGCATTTTCTTTCAATTTTTCTATAGCTATTTTTGCCTGGACATTTGAAATATCTGGTGCATGATAATGAACTGACTCTTTCATAATTGTCCCTTTAAAATTTTAAATATAAATATTGTTAAAAAGAAGTATTTTAAATTAAAATATTGTTAAAATAAAGTGTAACACATACCAGTTTCATCTATTGTTGACGTAAAGCATGAGCTGCATTTATATTTTTGATAATCAACACAACGCCAAATGAATTTATCACTACCCTTTTTATAATATAAATGCAAATATCCATCGTTTATTAAAAGTTGTTTAGCTTTTTGGCTTTTAACAAATTTTAAAGGCATATTTAGGTAATAGTACGTTAACGTACATGCACGTAACACAAATCAATGTCACGCAGTGTCAGTGTGTGACACAGTTCCGGCTCTCTCGTCTAAATTGTTATCTATCGATTAGGTATAATCAAATAAAATTACCTATCTGTAACTTAATCTGTATTGGTAAGCGCCAAGCAGACCATGATAGGGAAGTACAAAGTACACTCACTATCGCCGTCAATACCATTTTCTCTATCAGATAGCTATGGCATAAATCGAGAGATATTTTGTATTGGAGATCATTTTGATGGAGATATTTTATATTGGAGATATTTTGACGGAGATATTTTGACGGAGATATTTTTAATGGAGATATTTTGTCGTATAACCCCAAAATACAGCATCTTCAATAACACTATACTCGATTGAAACGATTATAAACTGTAGGAGAAAAACCTCTATTTTGTGAACCAAATTGTGTCTGAGGGTATTCTATACAGAAGAAATTACAGAACATAAATTATTATTTATTACTGACTAGTTTTAGAACTTGAGCTACAAAAAGCCTTCTTGGAAGATAAAAAGATGATATTAGAAACACTATAATGTATATTGTATATCTATTTTATGATATACTATTATATTTATTACCTATTTAAATATTTTAAAATAAAATACAGACTAAAATATCTAATTTTTGTACTGTACAATTTAGCATCAAAATAATAACTAGGTAGGAATATAATTAGATTGTACAACTTACTTCTAATATAGGTTTGGCACCTGAATCATCAATCAATATCAGCTAAATCATTTACCCTGATATTTGACTGAAAACTATTAATTTTTGGATCCTTGTAGGAGTTTAATAGCACATTTTCACTTTCATCTAGTAATGTTGTAACACTTCCTCATCCAAATGATCAATCTTTCAAAATGTGAAATGATAGTTCAAATTTAAAAATACTACTTACAACTCTGGGTGATGACTGTAGAATGCCATAATTGCCTTTTTTGATGTCTTTTTCAGTACCTATGAGTACTTGTTAGTTAAACTTTTTTAATATTAAAAATTCTAAATACTGATTTGTTGTCCATAATTTAAATTGTTTTTAATCTATTAGGTGGATTGATTAGTTTATAGCAAACGTTTTTAACATTAACACTGGCACTGTTATATATAGTAACTACTATTTGTATTGTGTCATACTGACTTACTGTCAACTGTCATACTGAAGACTGATAACTAATATAAATAGACAATAGTGCATACAAACATATTATAACATAATTTTCTATGGTACAAACTTGGTACCAGTGGCGCCGAACCTATAACCCAAGAGGGGCAACCGCCCCCCCTTTTTTTTCGGTGGGTGGGGTCGTGGGGGTCCGTGGGTACCCCAGCAAACTACTTATGAATTATGTTGCTAATAAGCTATTAATGTATACATATGCAGCACTGAAGTAGGCATAAACGGAGGTGGTAGTCCGTATAACTTTTTATACTTGCCCCCCCTTTTAAAATATAGTTCGGCGCCACTGTGGGGAACTGATGTCGAAATATTTGCTGCTGCTTTTTTACTAAAGACATCAATTTATATTTATTCTACAGTGACAAATAAGTGGCAAATATTTAACAAATATATGGACTTCAAGAAAAAAGTCATGACGAATGAAAAGTGCATTTATTTAAGAAACATCAACAATGTACACTACGATGTCGTTATGGATGTATAATTATGTTATTTATTACATATGAATATTACATAACTTATTTTATTATATTTATATTTTATATTTTAAAACAATTGAGTAGATTTCAGAAGTGTTTGTAAGGTCAGGTGGGGTAAGAGCCTAACGGGGCTGGTGCCTAATCTGTTTATAAAAAATACAATCTTTCAATTTTAAAGTTGATTTCATGAAGATCGCGAAGTTTAATAGTAATTGAATGTTGTATGATGTTGGTTACACTTTAGGATATTAAACACAGCAGTTATCACTATCCAAAAAGTTAATCAGTTATTTACCCATATTTTTTTAAATCGACGATAATTCAATTAGTTAACCCGCCTAAATTGCTCAAAATAATTTCAAATTAGGTAAATAAATGTTATTTAATATTTATGACACTATTTAATTCATGAATTATGATAAATGTATGATACAAAAGAGCATTAGCCAATTATGCACTTTCCCCGTGTAAAGTTACACACGAGACATGATGACAGATGACGAGACAGTGCGACATGCAGATTTTTATCAGGCAGATAAATTATAATCTAACTTAGTTTATTTCTTGTACTGAATACTGCAAATACATGATGAATATACATGCCACATGCATATTGTGACAATAAGCAAAAATATGCAAATTAATTTATCAAGAATATTGTTTTGGATGATGTTCAGGTTGGGGACTCTGACTTAAAAATGAAATAAAAAGAAACTTCAGTCAAACACAATTATTTTTGATTAATTGAAATACTGCGCATTTTATAAAATATTTCAATCAATTTAAAAAAAGAAAATAATGATTTTGGTAATTATCTCAGACCTTGTCAGGCAATACGTTTAAGTACTTTATACTGACATATGATTCAGTGGATATTGTTCCCGCCGCAACATAATTATATATTATAAACGTATCATTCAAATGAATCAATATCGGGCAGCGAGGATAGCTGGTCACACACACACACACACACACACACACACACACACACTATCACCTGTTGCCATAATATTTATTTTTGTATGTACCTCTTTAAATGTGCCTTGTGAATTATATAACATAGATAATTAGACTCGTTATCGTATGGCGCGGGCGCAGCAACGGCTATGTGAATATTTAATTAACACGTCCGCGGTCCAGGAACGCGAGTGGAAACCGCATATTATTATTTTGTGTGCCGGTCGTTTCGTTGACATAATAGGTATATTGTACTATTTTATAAGGCGTGAATCTCCAAAATTACAATATATTGTAACATTTTGTAAAGCGCAAATCGCCGGAAGTTATAATATATGGTGATATTTTGTAAGGCGCGAATCGCCATTATTATTAGTGTTGGTGTGCACAAATCGCTGTGGCATATTATGTTATATTATACATATCTTATGTGGCAAATCTCCATTGTTATTACCTTTTATTATATAATTTTTTGTGTGCCCTAAGCGTCACTGTGTATTATATTTTTATATCTTCATTGTGAGCTTAACATTATTATAAGTACAGGATAGGATAGGAACAGCTGGCCAGTCTGCGCTCCGCAAACTACTGTGAGTTATTTTATTATATTTATTATATCATTATTCTGCTAGGTCATAAGGACCGCATATTATTATTATTTTTATATTTAATAACTGCAATTTTACAAAACAATATATTTATATTTTGTTTGGCCAGAAGGGCTAATCTTTTTATATTTTCACGTAGCTCTAATAGCTGCAGTGAATTATACCTTTACTTTTATTATCCATTATATTGCTGAGAATTTTATAATATATATCATTTAGCATCATTTATACTTATATTGATTTACAGCTTTAATAGCTACCATCATATTAAATTGTTATTTGTTTGACCATAAGGGCCGGACATTTATATATACCTCTTTTCTGTCGGGCCAGAAGGGCCACAATTATATATTATATACCTACTATTATAGCCATAAGAGCTTTGATTTATTATTTATATTATATTTTTATACCTACTGTGTTGCTGTTATTTTTTATATATTTGTATCATTATTATTTAGATTTTGTATTATACAGCAACTAGTTATTTACCAACAATCGTGTTACCATTTTTTAATTTCAGTTTAATTATTGTACACACACCCACATAGTGGCGTGCTGAACAGCTATTTTTTGAGGCAATTGCCTCAGGGAAAATATGGGTGGGTAGGTGGGTTACTAGGTGTGCAACTGGGCACTAGTTTGATCGTACATTTTAAATATCATATAAATGTGTACAATTTGTTAAAGTATCAATTGAGTTCGAAAAACCTGATGGCGGTAGGGAAGATGGTCAAATTGTATAGATTGCCTCAAGTCTGAAAAATGTTCTGCACGCCACTGTCCCACATAACACACAAATAAAACACAGAAATACACTACATGCATTGCGTAGCTCGACAGTATTTGCCCGGCAATCCCGACCACTGCTGTTCGAGCTATTACACCGCTACACACCCAGCTAGTCCTCGCATATTTAAGACCTGTCCTAGGTGTTAGTGGTGAGCAATTAGGTGTCCGCGGTGCGCATGTTATTATTAAATGCTACCGGCCCGCACAGATATCAACGAAAAACTATAAAAGTATGCCAAGTCAACCCTTCTTCGCCGTCAATTTCATGTACTGCTTTACAAACACCTGATACATTTTGGACAGAACAGGATAAAAAGCAGAGCCAAGAAATCATTGAGTAATGCCGTAATTACCGCTATTAAGTTTGAAAAAAACATTAGTTATAAGAAATAGAATTTTAATCCAATGAAATAATTATTACTAAATTACTACTAGTCTTGAAAATTGAAAAAATAAAAAATTGGTCAGCTTTGGCATTCGGGTTTGAAGTAGATGATTATTTTTAAAATCTAAAAGCAGGTGATCAATTCAAGCACACACATCAATATTTTAAAAGGTTTGAAGTTTGAGTCTTTTTATCTTTACTCGATGAAAAATATTGTTACACTAAGAATAATAAATTTTACTTTAATATAACGAAAAATTAAAAATGATTATTGTTTATCGATAATTTATAATGAACAGTCAGCTGGAATTAATTTAAATAAATTATACTTCAAATCAAAAAACGTATTGAGCAGTTCTCGATAGTTACTTCAGTAAAAACGGACAAACATAACATCAATCAATATAAAATAGTTAATATTAAGGCGGTTGCAATACCA
>NW_021770561.1:22516-57873 GCF_005508785.2 Acyrthosiphon pisum
GGTTTTCTACTGACTAAGGCATATGCTATCCACCACAACGTTCCATTGACTAATCTTTTTGAATATTACCAAAAGTATTACATCATAATAATTTTATGTTCTATATAAATATGTTTCAATTATTAAAATACACATTTTTTATTATGGTTAAACTTTAAAGCTACTGGATACGACGTGTCGGCGTTAACATCTTATCAGTGAATGGTGTCCCAAGAAGGACAAATAACAACTTAGAGAGCTTTCATAACTTTTTGAGACACAAGTTTTCTATTGCTCATCCGAATTTATGGGTCTTTCTTGGTAAGTGTTAAATTAATTTCCATTTTTTATCTGTGTAAAAACTTAAAAACAACACCTTTTCAATATTAAAACCAATATCTTTTAATACATTTTATTTTATTTTTACTTTTGTCCATAAAATATAACTTTTTTCTTTTTTTATTGGTCTAAAGTATCGGCAACAATGGCCATTAGCAATAGAACTTTTTACTATATCACTTGATGAAATCCACACAACAGTAAATTCAGTTAACAAAGGTATCAACTTTCAAGTTTGGAAATAAAATTAGAATGTACTTTTCAGTGTTTTAGTGGTGGTTTTATGCTATATCATAAGTTCTTGAATACATACCTAACTATTTTAAAATGTAATACTACCAATATTGGTATTTGGTATATAGGTAATATTATAATGTCAACTAAACACTATACTGTATAATGCTGTGTAAATTAGTTTATAATATTAAAATAATTTGCAAAGGTGTTGAACATTTAATTAACTATTTAGTATTTAGTTGTACCTCATATTTTTGGTGTGCCATTTCTCAAATGAGGCCCACATTACATTTTCATAGCAGGTTTAAAAATATTGTGTCACTTTCCAAAAAATCAACATTAAATAAATTTCAGCTTTTACCTAGGTATATTATATCATTTATGATTACTTGTTGTAAATGGTATAAACTATAAAATAAACAATTATTAGAGTCACTTTACAAATTATATAATATAGGTATTTAACTATACAAATGTAGTAGGTAACTGTCCTGTGAGTTTAATTCAATATTCTTCATAGTTCTATGAGTGGCTAATTTGAAAATCATGCACATAACATTTATTCAATTTAACTCTTAACCATAAATATTAAATGCCTACCTACCTGTACCATAATATTGAATTCAGTATCATTTTAAATTTGAAGAAAAGTGTTTCATCAATGTTGAGCACAATTTAAGATAGTACTATTTTGAACCGTGATGTTAAAACAATCTTTGACTGTTTGCTAAACTGCATAATTTGGTAATATGAAGCTATATATTATAATGTTTTATAACCATAAATATATATATTATTATTTTATGTTCGTATAACAAACACATATATTATGAAATATTACAATAATAAATTTGGTTAAATCATCAGGTCAAATATGTGAGTTGAGCCAAAAGTACCACACTACGGTTACTCAAATTTCCAATGGGCTGCAACCAACAAGGAACCTTAAAACTAAGTACCTTCTTAACTCAAGGTTGATAAAAAGGGCTGTTGAACATCATGAAGCCGGTCTATTAAGTGTATGGCAATTTCTAGTGAAATGTTCATATTCCTGTGCTGGCTATGAAAGAAGGCAAAGACATTGGGCACTAGGTATTGAACATGATCATGAGTCAAATGATGATGTTTTGGAAGACGACTTTGTTGAACCAGGTCCAGAAGTACCACAAAATGCACCAGAAGTAGTACACAATCCGAGGAATTGTATGGTTTGTTTAACTACTACTCCTGGTGAAAATGTAGTTCAACATATAGTGTTGCCTTGTGGTCATGCCTGGGTGTGCGAAACATGCGTTTCAGTGTTGGATGGTCAATACCGTAGAACGTGCCCAGTCTGTCGAGGAGATGTACTTCGTTTTCAAAGAATTTTTTTGTCATAATTTATTGTATACCTAATCTGTTTGTTGATAGTTCATTATTTTGTATTAATATACCTATTCAATTAAAATGTTATATTATATACAGTTATTGTGCATATTAAGTACCTAGTCACCAGCATCATGTACCTATAGTGTATAGTTATATACTGAAATGAAGTTATTGTTTTTTTGTGTTTTTTTTAAACAATACCAAATATCAAAATTGAAAAAGAAATTCTGAGATTTAAATGAAATATTTTATTATATAGGTTCGTATTCATAATTAATAAAAGGTTCTTTTGATGAAACCAATCTACTTATAATGAGGGTTGAGGGATGACCAATATACTAAAACAGATTAGGTATCTAAACCAAAACACGTATAATTTATTTGATTAAGTAGAAAGTACTATAGATACCAACTTAATTTATAATTTTTAAATATAAGATTCTAAATACTAAATTGTAAACCTACTTATATAAGTTACAACCAGATTTGTAAAGAATACCTATAAAAAGTGTTTAAAAACTTACCCACTTAAGGTAGTAACTTATTTAAAGAAACAACCATGTAAAATAAAACAAAATATATTGTTGCACGAGTATTTGATGAAAATACAAAAGTTGTAATATGAAAAACAAGCTAATAATGAACAAGTGTTATCAAAATAAAATTTGTTAGAGAAATGCTAGCTATTTTAAATACTGTATTAAGTTTTAAGACAAAAATATTTGATAAGTATTTAAAAAGTGTTCTACACCAAAGATCCTTTAAATAGGTACTTATCAACACTGATTACAACTTACTAGATAAGCTACAATCATAGACCTTATACTAGTATAAGGTCTACGGATACAATACAAATTTTGTCTACTGGCTAGTGGCTACTATTTAGGTCCTAGGTATATACTATTAAAAACTTTACTGCGTTAACTATAAAAAACTATATACAAAGAAGATGTGCATCATAATAATTATTCATTAACTATATTTTTAATTAAGAAAATATTTTTAAATTTCTTTATTGATATTATTTTATGTTAGTGAAAGAAAAATAAATTAACAACTCGTTATAAATCATATAGCAGTATACACCTCGTCTAACGTCTAATTAATACCTAGGTACTTTAATGTGATTGTAATCTTCTATACACATTGTATGATTTTATGATAACCTAACAATTAAAATATATGTATTGGAAATAAAATACCCTTAACATGCCATATCTATCAACATACCCCTTAATTTTCTTTGGCTATTTCCCATGTTTATTATTTTATTTTATTTATTTCATTTTATTAGTTATACATATCAAAAAAAAAAATTAATATCAAAATAACTATTTTTACTCAAATTCCGTTTTTCCTTTATTATTAAAAATCAAAGTGTTTAAGACTTGTTTCAAGTTTTTAATAACATAATTCAAACTGGTTGATTTATAATTTATTAAGTTTTTAAAAATGTAAGAATACATACTATGTAATATAGGTAGGTACCTACCTACTTAACATTTTAACTGAAATACCTACTGAATACTTATTAGGTAGGTACTGAATAGTGAATAGGGTCTATTATTTAGTTATTAGTTAAATAGATCCACGACAGTAAAATATAAATACCTACACTTTTTTATAGAACATTAAACAAGTACGAATTACAAAATGTCTTAAGCAAGGCTATGAATTTAATGCACTTAAAAACTATTAAATATGCATGCATATTATATGCACTAAAAACTGACAAAATATACTCTAAAAATTCTTAAAATATGCTCTAATTTTTCAAAAATATGAAAAAAAAACCACAAAAATGTAACTTCTATTTTTATTTTTTTCATTATCAATCTTTATTAGTTTTAGTTTAAATATTAGTATTGTTATTTATTGATATGACTGATATAAGTATATGACTTTTTGGGCTTGACTAGTCTTGATCTTCGTCGTATACAAGATTTATAAAAGAAATATGCTTAGAATAGCTTATGGTCCTACTTAAAATGATATATTTTACCTCTAAAATAGTTATTGTATTGTACAATCAATAATTTCTTTAGTTTTTCAAACTTGAAAGACCTCCTGTTTGGTGCCAACAAAGTTTTATATAAAGAAAAGGAGCGCTCTACATCTGACGAAGTTATTAGGGAAAATTTGAAATACGTCATGTCACTTCTAGTGTAATCTTCTGGAATATCCAAGCCTACGTTCTTTTTTTCGACAGTTGATATTTTTGAAAAAATACACATTATTTGAAATCTTTTGTTTTTATTGATAACTGTTTAATCTCGACTTCGATAGTACAAAAGTCAATAATACACGTTAAATACCTGAGTAAAAATATAATAGTTTCCATGAAACTATACAAGTCATAGTTTATACAAATACGTTTAATATTTTAATGTCAATTTAGAACAGATTGACCGAAAACATGTAAATATTACAAAAAAAAGCATTTATACAAAAAAATCATTAAAACATGCATTTATATGCCCTAACCCATGAAATATGCAAAAATATTCAAAATAAGATTTGGTATTTGAACTATAAATAAGTCAAAACAAATTTTGGTCGAATCCTTTTTATTATACAGTGTAGCAAAAAAAAAAAAACATGCGAATGCATTAAATTCACAACCCTGGTCTTAAGTCACATGAAGTTAGGTATGTCTAGAATTGTGGTAATGTTTGTATTGGCGTTGAATATTTTCTGTCTTTAGGTAATATTTAGGTACCTATATAAATTATAAATTATTATTATTAATTTTGAATTGATAATAGATATTATTTGATTTTGAAAGTATTTTTTTCAGTTGAGCCTTCCCTGACATTTTCCTAATTATTAAACTTATGAATTTATAACGTAAGAATCAAAACATTTCTAGACTAAAAAATAGTTGATTTGTTTATAATAATATAGTTCAAAACTTCAAAATCATTATATTTAATTATGTGGTATATTTCATATCTTAAACTAAATAGCTAGGTAGGTAATAAATTAACCTCAAAAATGTGTTTTCAATTTATCAAAAAGTTAGGAGGGACTCTTTACTGTGTACTGTTTACTCTAAACTCTTTACTCTTTATTGCACCTATCTTTTAAGATAAAAAAACCTAAGTTGATTCGACCATTTTGTGATTAGATATACCTATGTTGAGAATCATTGGTTTATGGTATTATAAATTCCGTAATTTTACTTTCCGCAAAATTACGGTCCGTGATGTTACGTTCCTGGATAATACAGTCCAGGGTATTACTATCCGTGATATTACATTCCGCATTTTTCTGGTTCCGTAATTATACGTTCCAAGTTATTTTTTTCCGTATTTTTCTGGTTCCGTAAATTTGCGGTCCACAAAATTATGGTTTGAACAACTAAATTCCGTTATTTTACGTTCCGCAGTATTACGGTCCGTAATCTTACTCTCCGTATTTTTTATCATTCCGGTCAATTATTTTCCGTAAAATTACGGCCTCCCATCGTGTACACAGACACAAAAAAAAAAAAAAAATAAAAATAAAAAAAAAAAAAAAAAAAAACACACATCATTGTAAAATCAATACATTCATCGTTTCACTCAGAATCTAAAATTGATGTCTGTCAAATCTTGATAAAATTAAAATAATTGAATTCTTTCAACGGAATTTCTTTGAAGATTTTTATTAGTTTATGACACTTGCCCCGGCCAAGGAGTAGCTTGTATCAAACTGTATTAAAAGTACCGGTTTTGCTCTTAAGCCGGTAGCATTTTTTTTTTTTTAAATAATTTTTTTTCAACTAAAAAATTATCAAAACACTTTTTTGAATACAAAATTGAATTCCTGATACGTTCATTAATGGATGATAAAAAACTATGTTCCACGTAAGAATACAGTAAGATGGTATGATCCATTAAACTGAGATTTTGAAAAATTGGAAAAGGGTATAATATAATCACCTGCTACATAACTTGGTTCTTACATAGAGTGTTTATAAACCTCAGGAGATTAATTTTATACCCCCACGGTTATATAATTGAGGGGATAACAATCGTAAATAATAATATATTAATAAATATAAATAATTAATAAACCCCTCCCCACCCTATCATTTTTACCTGTTACTGTAGGCGATTATTACCTCCTCCACAAGTAAAAATGTTGGGGGATTATTACCCCCCCCCCCCCCCCGGTAATAATATTGAAGGGGGGTAATAATCGCCTGTTAAAACGGTACTGAGAGCAACGTCGCACGAGGAATATCATACACAATATTGACAACGAGCGGTGAAAATCATAGGCGTGTTTACGGGAGGGGCCGGGTGGGCACTGGATCCCCAGGCAGATAAATTATAATCTAACTTAGTTTATTTCTTGTACTGAATACAAATACATGATGAATATACATGCCACATGCATATTGTGACAATAAGCAAAAATATGCAAATTAATTTATCAAGAATATTGTTTTGGATGATGTTCAGGTTGGGGACTCTGACTTAAAAATGAAATAAAAAGAAACTTCAGTCAAACACAATTATTTTTGATTAATTGAAATACTGCATTTTATAAAATATTTCAATCAATTTAAAAAAAGAAAATAATGATTTTGGTAATTATCTCAGACCTTGTCAGGCAATACGTTTAAGTACTTTATACTGACATATGATTCAGTGGATATTGTTCCCGCCGCAACATAATTATATATTATAAACGTATCATTCAAATTAATCAATATCGGGCGGCGAGGATAGCTGGTCACACACACACACACACACACACACACACACACACACACACACAATTATCACCTGTTGCCATAATATTTATTTTTGTATGTACCTCTTTAAATGTGCCTTGTGAATTATATAACATAGATAATTAGACTCGTTATCGTATGGCGCGGGCGCAGCAACGGCTATGTGAATATTTAATTAACACGTCCGCGGTCCAGGAACGCGAGTGGAAACCGCATATTATTATTTTGTGTGCCGGTCGTTTCGTTGACATAATAGGTATATTGTACTATTTTATAAGGCGTGAATCTCCAAAATTACAATATATTGTAACATTTTGTAAAGCGCAAATCGCCGGAAGTTATAATATATGGTGATATTTTGTAAGGCGCGAATCGCCATTATTATTAGTGTTGGTGTGCACAAATCTCTGTGGCATATTATGTTATATTATACATATCTTATGTGGCAAATCTCCATTGTTATTACCTTTTATTATATAATTTTTTGTGTGCCCTAAGCGTCACTGTGTATTATATTTTTATATCTTCATTGTGAACTTAACATTATTATAAGTACAGGATAGGATAGGAACAGCTGGCCAGTCTGCGCTCCGCAAACTACTGTGAGTTATTTTATTATATTTATTATATCATTATTCTGCTAGGTCATAAGGACCGCATATTATTATTATTTTTATATTTAATAACTGCAATTTTACAAAACAATATATTTATATTTTGTTTGGCCAGAAGGGCTAATCTTTTTATATTTTCACGTAGCTCTAATAGCTGCAGTGAATTTTATTATACCTTTACTTTTATTATCCATTATATTGCTGAGAATTTTATAATATATATCATTTAGCATCATTTATACTTATATTGATTTACAGCTTTAATAGCTACCATCATATTAAATTGTTATTTGTTTGACCATAAGGGCCACAATTATATATTATATACCTACTATTATAGCCATAAGAGCATTGATTTATTATTTATATTATATTTTTATACCTACTGTGTTGCTGTTATTTTTTATATATTTGTATCATTATTATTTAGATTTTGTATTATACAGCAACTAGTTATTTACCAACAATCGTGTTACCATTTTTTAATTTCAGTTTAATTATTGTACACACACCCACATAGTGGCGTGCTGAACAGCTATTTTTTGAGGCAATTGCCTCAGGGAAAATATGGGTGGGTAGGTGGGTTACTAGGTGTGCAACTGGGCACTAGTTTGATCGTACATTTTAAATATCATATAAATGTGTACAATTTGTTAAAGTATCAATTGAGTTCGAAAAACCTGATGGCGGTAGGGAAGATGGTCAAATTGTATAGATTGCCTCAAGTCTGAAAAATGTTCTGCACGCCACTGCGGCCACGTCCCATGTGGGACCCACATAACACACAAATAAAACACAGAAATACACTACATGCATTGCGTAGCTCGACAGTATTTGCCCGGCAATCCCGACCACTGCTGTTCGAGCTATTACACCGCTACACACCCAGCTAGTCCTCGCATATTTAAGACCTGTCCTAGGTGTTAGTGGTGAGCAATTAGGTGTCCGCGGTGCGCATGTTATTATTAAATGCTACCGGCCCGCACAGATATCAACGAAAAACTATAAAAGTATGCCAAGTCAACCCTTCTTCGCCGTCAATTTCATGTACTGCTTTACAAACACCTGATACATTTTGGACAGAACAGGATAAAAAGCAGAGCCAAGAAATCATTGAGTAATGCCGTAATTACCGCTATTAAGTTTGAAAAAAACATTAGTTATAAGAAATAGAATTTTAATCCAATGAAATAATTATTACTAAATTACTACTAGTCTTGAAACTTGAAAAAATAAAAAATTGGTCAGCTTTGGCATTCGGGTTTGAAGTAGATGATTATTTTTAAAATCTAAAAGCAGGTGATCAATTCAAGCACACACATCAATATTTTAAAAGGTTTGAAGTTTGAGTCTTTTTATCTTTACTCGATGAAAAATATTGTTACACTAAGAATAATAAATTTTACTTTAATATAACGAAAAATTAAAAATGATTATTGTTTATCGATAATTTATAATGAACAGTCAGCTGGAATTAATTTAAATAAATTATACTTCAAATCAAAAAACGTATTGAGCAGTTCTCGATAGTTACTTCAGTAAAAACGGACAAACATAACTCAATCAATATAAAATAGTTAATGTTAAGGCGGTTGCAATACCTACAGTTTAAACTACAATACTTGAATACTCACAATATATATTTAACTTGACAAACCGTACGATTCTCACTAAATACAATAAAATTGTATGTGTAACACACGAACAAGGAAGATATTAAAGATATTCTATTCAAAAAACAGTTTATTTACATTTAACTTGAAAATTATCATAATCAATTTCATTTTATGATTCATATGTATATGTTTCAGCATGGTAACTGAAAGTGTGTTGATTAACAATGTGTTTTATACATAAAAGGTACAGTAAAATTAAAAAAAAATTAAAATATTATACATCAATAAATATTTAAATTATAAACAGTAATGATAAGTGTAATGATAAGTGTAAAAATACAATAATTATCTTAATGATTTTTAATTGAGCCTGGATATCATATAAAAAAGTACACACAACTAAATTTACTGGTTTATAAGAAAGGAAAATAAAACTTATAAATAAACTAAAAACATTACACAGAATGTGATCTATCAATTATTATATCATGATAAAAACATGTATCAATTTTGGACAACCAATTGAGATTTATACTTAAATTCAAGTGGTATATCAAGAAAGATTTATTTTTTGCAATCAATCTGCCTAAATGAAAACTAATAACTAAATATTCCAGTGACAGATCAAAATATTGTATAAGAATAGACAAACGTAAAATTATTGTTTTATATTAAATTGATACATGATTAATGAATAAATGTTATTGTAATGTGGAAATAGTCAATGACGAATTAAAAACGTAGTAGATAATATTATATTATAATAGTATACTTACAATTTTAATAATACAAAGATCAGAGTTAATATTTATTATAGAATACTTTTATTGAACATTTTTATAAGTATAAAATAATATAATGTTTCTAACTGATTCTTAAGTCTACATTAAATATAGGACTAAACTTAAATTTAAAAAAAAAAATGTTTGAACATACGTGCCTTATCATTATAAATGAATGCACTAAGACTTCATTGACTTATGAAATTAGTGATTTTAAGTTGAAAATAAGACATAAAATAATCATTTCAGTATGCTCAAAATGTTACATGAAATAATTAACATTATCGAGACGTATCATTTGTAAGATCTACAATGTCAATAATGTTATGCGACACGTTAGGAAGTCTAGAATTATTTCTGGTAGGGTTGTCATCAATTATTTCATATATCGGTGGCTCTCTTCTACCGCGGGTTGATGGATTTCCCTCCCATCGTGTAGCTCTTATAATCGTTAGAGGTAGCTGTGCAGCCCCTATCATATAATATATTACGTTGAATGATATAATATGATTACAGCACTAAGCCAAATTGTCATTAAAACAAATACAGTGGAGCCTCGATAACTCAAACATCTATAAGTCAAATTTTCTATAATTCGAAAGAACGTCTTGGCCCCTGCATTTCAATAAAATGTACCCAATTACACCACATTTCTTCTATAACTCAAATTTTCTTTTGTCGTCGACCGATTCGAGTTCTCGAGGTTTCACTGTAGACACAATTCACTTAAAAGTCCTTACTTTCACTTTGTAGAGTAAGACGTTGTTCTTTTATTGTTCCACCCAGAAGGTTACATAGGTTTGTGATATAATTGTCCAAAGAAAAAGAGTAAGTTGTAGAAATTACAAGGCTTCGGCAGATAGGACACTGATTGCTTCTATCCAACCATGAGTTGAGACAGCCTTCGCAGAAAGTGTGAGCACAATTAGTTGTACTTGGCTAAATTAAAAAATTTTTTTTCAAAAAATGTTAATGATAATACTAAATCAATAAATAGTTTGTACCCGATAGACCAATTCATTACAAATAACACATTGAAAATCATTTTCTAAGAGTTTATTAATTTGGGTTTTGAGTGTTTCCACAGAGTCTTCTCCTTTAGCAATTTGTGTGTCCAACAATTCTGCTTTAATGGATAAAATCCTTAATAAAATATTAGGTGCTCAAAAATAATTTCACAATATTACCTTTCTGCGACATACATCTTCTGCGATAAATAGTCAACTTGTTATTTAACTCTCGATTGTAATCCTGATTCTGAAATTTTTTTATTTATTCCATATATATTTATATTCATTAAAATTGTGTGATGTCTAAGTCTTACACATAGTATACTAAAATGTACATTCAGCCGTTAAAATTGTGTGTTGTTAGCTCAATATTTGAATGAATTGACCTAATACTAAACTAAAATGTAAGAACATTATCTGTGTTCTCTCGTTGGTTTTTTTTACGATATTTTAATTTTTAAGTGAATTATGAGCATTTTTAAATATTATTATTTTATATTTTATAAACTCATAACTTAAGTTCTAATAAAGATGTACTAAAAGGTATCAATATATGCCATATAATATGCAGCCAAAATCATAAAAATATGCAACAAATAAAATTTTAAATTGTGTAATATTTTGAATTTTCGGGATCTTTATTTCTATCATTAAAAATACCAAAGAATTAAATGTAAATGTTAATTTATTGACAACTGTATTATCTTCAGTAATACCCAGAACTTTTTGGGCAATGTGTATCATCCTTTGCCAGTCCCTCGATAACTCTTTTGTATATGATACGATGGTCTGCATAAGGTAATGGTACAGGTACCAATATCGCCCACCGCTTTTTTTATTTACTATTTTACTATTTTTCCATCAGTAGTAAAAACCTTAGTGTCTTTGTTTGCCAATGAAATCAATTTTCGAATTTTATAATTATAGTGAATCAAAGTATTTACGTTCAGCATATTTACGAATTACAGACTAAGCAAGTATACAGAGTGCATATAATATATTATCAACAGACTAAAGAGAAATTAAGATAATGACACAACATTCCATGCTGTAATCGATTAGTTATTTTATCACTATCACAATTACTTTTTGGTGCCTACACATTTTATCATTACATTTTCTGCTAGACAGAATATTATTGTATACATTTTTTTTTTTTAATTCTCGCTTCAAATGCAATACATTTTGAATTTTGTCAAAATATGCACAAATTTGCGATATTTATTAATAATGCAGTACCTACATGCAAACAAAAATTGCCATAAACTTCAACCTATTTTATAAAGATTATTCACAAAAATCCCAAAAATATGCAATTCCATAAAAATCTGTGCTTTACTAATATATCACTTAAAAATTAAAATATGGTAAAAATTCAACAAGAGACCAGAAATAACGCTTTTACCTTTAAATCTGATAATAGGTCAATTTACTCTAATATTAAAGCTAACCACACAAAACTGGAACTGCTGAATGTATATTTTGATATGTTATATGTTAGTAATGTGACGTCCTTTAAGTGTATATTATAATTTTTACATACTTTAATCATTTCATTATTCATCTTGTTATTTAATTCTGTTGCATTATCAACCGATTTTTTCAATTTATCCATTTGAGCTTTAAAGTCATTGACAATACTTATTTTAGAAATTTTTAACTACAATCAAATAAAAATGTATTTATATAATCAATTGCATTACTTTTGTAATATTTTAAATAAAAACACAAGTGTTTGTTTATTTGTTACATAAAAAACTGTGTCAGCCAATAAGACGAAGGATGCAAAATTTATATATACTGCGTAAAAGCTGTTATATATTTGAACTATTTCATTTCAATGGGATACAATTCATAAATAGGTTAAAATTATTCTCTGCATCACGAGAGAACACAACCGCTATGCACATCCAAAAGATTTACTCGAGCAGTTGAGAGTCCAATTTTTCCCCTCCAAATGGTCACCAGTCACCTTATAACATGTCATGGCTAACTCTAGTGGTCGCCATTCTGTTCTCTTGTGGTGCGTTGTATAGAAGTTCAATGAATGTTATTAATTAATAACCCAATAATTTGGTCAGTTATACACTTCTAGGTATAATTTGGCCATACTTTATGTTTACTTGAAAGAGAGTAAAGAAATGTATTTTATTTAAATCAATAGTACTTACTTCTTTCACTTGATTCTTAAATTGTTCTATTGAGATTTTAAATTTGTTAATTTCCTCCACAATAGAATTTTCTTCTTCTAATCTATAAGTAAAAACATACAGATAATATTATATCAATCAAATTACTAGAAAATGTACAGTTTAAACATTTTTTAAATAAAACAGTTACCAAAGTTAAATTTTCTAAGCGCAAAGGTAGGAAATTATTAGTTTATCAAAACTCAGTTCAGAATAAGTTTTTAATATGACAATTTATTACATTTAATATCACAGTAAACAACATCTTGCAGAGATGAGAGAAGTTCCCGACACCAGAGCTTATTATACCGTCTAGTGTTTTCTATTTATTTATAAAATAAAATCTTGTTACTGAATTATTTTGAGGAAATAATTATTGATGTACTATGCCATGAATATAAAGATTGTAATAATACAAGATATAACATTAATACATTTAAATACTATAAACAAAATTATGTTTACCAACTAAAATTTACTTTTATTTGATAACTATTATAACTTAGGTACTTTCATTTTATAAAGTATTTGTTAATTAGATAAATCAGTGGTGTAACTACTTGGGGTTATGTGATGATGATACATTTTTATACATACATTACATTATATTTATATTTATATTCCTGTTTCTCCATAAATTATTTTCTAGTTTATCCCAAATCCCTTTTGATCCCCTTAAGTACCAGCTCTATCCAACATTACTACCAAAAATCACCCATAAAATTTATGATTCAAGAGGTTCATAACAAAAGTACAAAACACATAATTATTGAACCACTTCATTCATGCTAAAACAACATATCGGATATAATCATTAGTAGAAAGTACCAATTATAGTGGTTTTTTTTATACATTTAGGAAAAATAAATTGAGATAGTATTTTAAATTTGGGTAAAAATTGATATTTTAGTATTAATTTACCTGAGTTTCTTCTTAGGATTTGATAATAAGCAGAACTTGTATACAAAATCCCAGGTCTTACTCTTATCCTTAAAGGCGATAAGGTCTCCATTTTGTAACACAACTTCCTTAGAAATTTTTTTGTAATTCAAGTACGTACCTGTGCATGAGTCCTGAAAAAGTAAACAATTTTAAATTTGAATATGTGAAACCAAGATTTGTTACTATTTTTGATTGGGTTGATTACAGTAATGTAGAAATGATTTCTGAGAGGGGGGATCAAAAAAAGAAAACGACATAGAAATGGGATGGGAAAATTGGAAAATTCCCATCCATTCAAAACTTTTTACTTAGTTAGTAAAATATTTAAGAATAAGGAACAATGAATATAATTTGAATCGATTCAAAATTCACATCAAATACAATTTTTCAGATTATCCACTCCAAAGCCAATAGGAGGGTATTTTACCCCCCACGTCCCCCTTGTATACACCACTGTGGTCAATTGACACAATCATTTATTATTGACCCTACCATATCAAACTATAATATTAGTGTTGGAATAATGGAAGCTCATGATTGATAATATTGTATAAGGAATGGTTTTTGAAAGAATATCTGAATAATCTTAAAAGAAAACATAAATATAAATCTAGAATATGTATAGTATTATAGTACTTATAGCTTAAGCAGTGCTCGAATTGGGAAAAATTAAGTAGAGGAGCTCAATCCAACTACCTATTTAAAAACTGCGAATTCCAAAGTAAGTATAATATATTTTGATAGCAATATCTACATCTTACATTGTTACAGGAGAAAAAAAATAATAATAATCTACTTGTTTATTCAATATACTAAATAGATAACAAAATAAATAATTAATGTTTTTGAGCCCACATATTTTGATAATTAGTATAAAAAATTTAAAAATTCATCAACATCGATAAATGATAACTATAACTGAAACTGATGACATTTCATATGGAACACAATTTAAGATAGCGCTAGCACACATCAGTATCTATGCCTTAAATAATATACTTGTATATGTTCTATGATCTGTGAACTATTGACTATATAGGCAAAACACAGGGTGATATTTAGGGCTAGGATTTTGTAGCATTTTCATTTTCTTTCGTAGTACTACAGGACATACCTAGCTAATCAAAAACAAAATTCGATTTATTCATCACAGAGTTCAAATATGCAATTTTGATTTTGCTTTTTTTGCATTTTCTTATGATATTCGTAAATAAATGCTTTTTTGGTACTTTTTTGTCAGTTTATTAGCTTTTTAATTAGTTTTTGTTAATTATACTCATATTTAACATTTTTAGAACATTTACGTACATATTTATCCAAATTATTATTTATTAATTTATTTTAATTGTATCATTATATATACTTATTTCGTGATTTAGTAGTGAAATATTATCGCCTTATCTGAAAATATTTCTGAAAATAGATTCTTAGATTTTGTCAAAGTGATTACCGAGTGGGGAGTAGTGGTTACGTAATACGTCGACATTTATCGATATTTAATAAAACAGTTTTTAATTTATTTTTTTCAATATATATAAATTGTGCTTAGTTGCTCTAAGAATTACTTAGTGTGAACATATAAAAATGTGTTAAATAAATTGTTTTTTGATATAAAAAATATTTTTCAGCTAAACTTAAAAATGTTCAAGTCTTTTTTAGTTGCATTTTCTTGGTTAAAATGCTTTTTTTTGTAGCATTATTGGCAATTTTTTAATTCCTTTGTTGTAGGTTTTTAGTGCTTTATTTTCCTAGCCCTAGTGATATTATAACAATTTAATTAACTAATATCAAAAATAATTTTGATATGAAAAATAGTAAAACTTGTTATATAATTGACATCAATTGAAATCCAGATTTTAATACAAATTATTTCGGTCATAAGTTTGTACCGTCCAAGTAAAAAAAATATAAATAGTAGGGGAGCTCTACCTCCCTGTGCACCCTCCCCAGCAATTCAATCACTGAGATTAAGAACTTCATGAGGAAAAGTAACAACAAATTTAAAAAATGCTGGGTCGAGATAGGGCTATCATGGTCAATAAGATAAAGTACACACAACCAGTGACAACAATTTACATAAGTACACAAATATTAACAGAATACAATTAAATATTACTAGCTAAATAACTCGACTTGTGCTTTTTTTGTGTTATAACTTTTTATCAGTTTTTATATAAGATGTATTGTCTTTAGATCATTACCAATATTAATACTTTAATTATTTATTTGATCACTCACCTTGTTTTATTAAAAATAGTTGCTTCTGGGACTCTGGGTACTGTTCTAGAAAGTTACAATGTGCGACATCAGTTTTTACCTTATCTGCCCAAGTAGCCAATGGCAACCATTAATATACAAAAAAAAAATTTTATTTTCCACCAAGAATCACAAAATTCTTGTTTGAGGACCTCTTTAAAATGCAAATTTTAAAAAATCTTTTCTTAGTGTCTACATCATAAAACTATTGATCAAATTTCATACTCATAGCCTCAGCGATTCCGGCTAGACTATGATGAATCCTACAAATTCATAATATGCAGATTTTGGCATATAGTCTTAAATCGTAATATCATATACTTGTATAGTATAAGAATACGTAGTATATGATCTAAATTCTAAGCATTATAATATAGCATGTTAAATATTTAATTTTGTAGTATCAACTTTTAACTATATAAATAAAAAATAGAAAAATAAAATATTATTTTTATTTTTATTTAAAAAATTGTGCAGAGGCATGTGACACAACTTTCAGTATTTGTAAAATTAAGCATTTAATGCTTTACAAATAATTTTAAAAAAACTACAAGAGGATCATGTATTATATTTTCAAGCTTTTTGGCAGAGAAACTTTTTCCAACATGTTATACATGAAAAAAATTTAAAAATTAGAAAATTTCATTTTGTATAAAAATAATAAAATTTAGGTAATAGTGACATGTTAATGAAGTTTTTACTTTTTTTTTTTACTTATACCATAATAACAAATATCTTCACTTTACAAATTATCATAAGATTTTCTAATTTATTCTTCTCGTGTTCAATCTAAACATCAATTTTCAGATCTGACCTCTAATAATCTTAAAGCAATGTCTTACTCTATGGTTAACGCAGCTTTTTTGAATTACCTTAATAATTAATATACATTTTTCAAACTTTATTGTTATATATACCGATGGATCAGTCTCTCCCCTTTCTGCTGGCTTTGCATTTTGTATTCCGAAGTTACATGTTTCTTTTACTAAAATCTGTCCCATTCGTCTTTCTTTTTCCACAGCCAAGTTTTTTGCTGTCATTCAATCCTTAATGCTAATTTTAAATTTTGCATCGAATTATTATTTAATAGCGTCTGACTCTAAGCCATGCATGTTTTTGTATTAAGTTTCTTATTTTCACCCTCAATCTATTTAACTATATAATTCACTTCCTTTGGATTCCCAGTCGTATTGGGATACATAGTAACGAGGTTGCTGATAATATTACCAAATCTCCACATTTAATCTAATCTGCCTTTTTCTTACTCATCTGCCCCAGACTTTATTTTAAAACTTTACATATCTAATCTATGGTCTTCTCACTGGAATAACATATCTGCAAACTTAGTTTAAAATATAGATATATGACACCCAATATCGTCAAAAAAAACTTGGTTTAATAACTTACTCTCTTTTATTTTTTTCAAATAGTATATTTACAATCTATATAACAGATAAGGTATAATAAGTAAGTGTGGTGACATAAAATAACATTAATAAGAATAGGAAGGCTCTCAGCAGTGCCACCAGACCAGAAATTAGGTTTTTTTTTTAGTTTTTCGTTAGTTAATCGTTTATTTTTTATTTTTTTAAGCATTGAGTAGGTCTCTTGGCCATTTTCTTTTTAACCTTCTAGAAATGATTGAGGTAGTGGATAGATTTTTAATTAGTGGATTTAAATGAGCGCAAAGTTTTGAGAGGAATTTGGCTAAGTCGTTGAGGGTTGAAATATTAAGGTCTATGTGGAGGTTTTTGTTGGTTACGTACCAAGGGGCAGATGTTATTAAGCGTAGGCATATGGATTGGAATGCTTGCAAGGTTTTAGTGTTTGATGGCTTTGCTGGCCTCCATAGTTGGATGCCGTAAAGCCAAGCCGGATGAATTATTGATTTGTATATCGTAAGTTTATTGGCTAGAGAGAGTTTCGATTTTAATAGGGGTCTCAGGAGATGCAGTTTAGAATCAACGGATTTTCGTTATTGTTTTAGATGCGAGCTCCAGTTAAGGCATTTGTCAAATATTAACCCTAGGTACTTTGTTTAAAAACTTAAATTTACAGACTATATATTGTTCAATTTAATCGTTTATCTATAGGCATACTTTATTAGTTATTACCAAGTCACACTTTCAAACTTGTTTTCAATGACACTCCTTTTTGTACACTTCATTCAAATTAATGTACTTGTGACCGCAATCATATTTTATATGATTGCCATGCTCTGCAGGCTAAACAAATTAATTTATTTAACTTAAAACGCTCAATATTTCTTCCAACCTCTACTCTATTTTAAATACTAAATCTGTATCACTTTTATATTGGAAGCTGGCTTTATTAGATACGGTGAATTTTATTATATTTTTTACTTTATGATATTGTAATAATTGAGTATTTTAATAATATTGTATATTAGTGGCTTTAAAAAAAAAAAAAAAACAACAGAAATTAATTAGGGAAAAATTGTCAGCAGTTTTAAATTTTCACATCAAATTTCCCGCAGTTGCATCAAGAAAAACAAATGCTTAGTTTTTAAACAAGAATATGAAAGATATTATCTTTGAACGCTGTTATTTGCTTACTCGTTACCAGCCAAAATATATCAAATAGTTCAACTACTACACTTTGAGTTAGATGGCTATTTAAATGTGGTTAATAAAGATCATTATATTATAGGTACTTGGTTATTTAAAGATTAGTGCAATTATTTTATCTAAACAATATTATTTAATATGGTGAATAACAAGAAAATTCTGAACACGGACCAAGGTGACAGTGAGACAGTACCTTGTATTCTTAACAATGATCATGATTCATTATAACATAATATATTAAAAACACTTATGGTAAATGGTCTTATGAAATTGTTTTTCTAGATTAAAAAGCTTCAAATGTAATACAATGACCTTCCATGTATGAAAAGTAATAATGTTTTAGTTAAAAGTTGATATCAAAAAATCAAATATACTTTATGCCAAAATAATAATATATATAATTGTATTCTGTTTATTTGTGTATGTAAGTTGTTGACTTGGGTAAGCCGTTTTATATCTTACCAACCATGGTAGAAAATGAGTGTTAAATAAATGATTTGAACATGGTTTGTTAGACCCTAAGACCCTCATTGTCGGCAGCCCAAGGGTATACATTGAAACTGTATTACCCATTAGTCATCCAATAATTGTATATCTCCCCACAATATTTATCTATGAGACACCACTGCAAGATAGACTAATGATTTGTTGAGGTCTTTACCCTTTTACTAACAGTATTATTTATCAATAAGATCATACAAAGCAGTAGACAATTCACAGTCCACTTTATGTCATATTTTATAAAGATGTTTATATAGGTATATACTTACAATGTCTTTAAGGATAAATTTATCATTTTCATATCTAATGGTAGAGTGAATGCCAGAAATGTATAGTTCTTCAATTACTATTGAGGATTTCAGAAAGTTCCCAAAGACAAACTGTTTAAACAGAAAAAAATCAGTTACACATTTAAAACAGAGACTGACAGGTAGGTACAATATTTACTTGACAGTCAGCCTTCACATCATAGACCTCTCCAGTTCTTGTATCCTGAACGAGTGCATGCGATACCTCTGAATCTCTTTTCAACCTTTTGGAATTCATTATGTGTTTGATGTCTTTTAACCTAATGAACAATGCTAATGCATTAAATGGGCATGGGCCATGCGTGAAGTATATTTTATAGAAACTAATTAAAACAAGGTCAGATCTTCCAAAAACAAAGATAATAGAATATGATATTACTATCAACCACAGATATATCAAAATAAATTAAAAATGTCACTAACTATGCTACATTATAAATTATAATTCATGAACTACTACACTAGTGTATAATAGTTGTTCATGAAAACATGTCATAATCGAACTGTGCAAACTGCAAAGTACAAAGTGCACACTGCAAAACTGCAATACTTGGGTATACAGTGTGATCACGATAAGGGGAAACCATGAACTAAGATAGACTATCTTAATTAACTATCTCAATTCATGCATAGTATAAGAAATAAGAAGTATGATCAACGCGAACCGTGTTTTCTTCCTAGTTCGCACATGTGCATCGTCTTGTGTTTTTGTGCATACTGCATTGCATAAGATTAAATGTATACTCGTGACGTCGCCTTGTGTTTATTGTTGGTTGCCTATATAAATTATACATTGCCCCTTAAAAAAATATGCGCAGTCTTATCATTGAGCATACTTCTTATTCCTTATACTATGAGTTCATGGTGGAAACACTCAATAACTATGTGCAGGCCATAGATATATATGGTGGGTGGTTATTTGTCGAGTGGCTTTTTGACGATTCATTAGTGTACGATTTTTATTCGCAAATTTACGGTTGGTAGTGTGGTATAATGGTTTTTTGTCGTTTGGCATTTTGTCGGATTTTGGTGATGGTGTTTTGTCGAGTGGTTTTTTGACGTTATCATGTGGCCTTATGTCGGGTGGTTATTTGTCGGGTGGCTTTTTGACGTGCTTCCCAGCTGTCGGCTATGTTTCGTAGGAAGGACTGTGTTGTGTAATTATGTGTATTTGTGTATGAATGTGTGTATGTGTGTGAGTAAGCATACAAAAATAATAAAAAATTGCCCTTGTGGCCCACAATTATAAAATAAGTATAATAAATCTGACAGCACACCACACGTTGGTGTTTCGCACAACACAAAATATAATGTAAAATTGTGTTTTGTGCCCACAATTTTACTTAACAATTAATATAATACCGATATGTCCTTCTGGCGCTCACAGTTATAGAAAAAAAAAAACAATTATAATTTTTACTATTTGAGTAAATAAACACTTTATAAATTATAAAATGACATATATCGATACTGCCGCGACAAGGCGTCAATGTGTTAATAATTATTTAAATTATTTGAATAAATAAGTACTTACGTTATTCAGTAATCACTTGTGGTGAACGTTGGTACGCACAGCAGGACGGTAGACGAAAAAATTAATGACAAATTGACAAATAGTATGACAGTATAATCATTGATAAATGGTGTTACGTCTTAACCTGACGTTGGTTATTATTGATGGAAGCGGATGAACAAAGAACAACATAAATTAGTTAATTGTTAAGCATGTGCTTTACTCATGGCTGTGTCCAGTGTACATGAGACTATGAGAGAGCACCTTTATTATCAAACATCAAACTTGAACATAATGACTAATTATTGATTATAAAAATGTACAATACAAAATATTAGGTTATATGTGATAACACTCTTATCACATATCTTATAGATAATATAATTTTATCAGGTTATGAAACAAATGGTATTAGGTGTTATTAATGAAATGAAGAGTTACGGGGAAAAACGATCATAGTCAAAAGAAAAAAAAAAATCAAATTATTACAGTTCCTTTTGGTTAGTTTCATAACGAATCGACACGTGAATGGAGTTATGGAAAAAAGATCATGGTCAATGATATATAATTATGATATAATAATTATACCTATACAGGGCTCGAAACTTCATGCACTAAAAAGTTTGAATATATGACATTTTTAAATTATGCACTCAAAATATGCATTGCGCAAAAAAAATCATGAGCAAATTTTTAAATTATAAGATAAAATGAATAAATTTTAAAAGTGTTTTATTCCTTTTAATTTTTATATATTTAACAGTCAAAATTGATAAAATAAAAAATAAATTTGATACTTGTGAAGTTCAAATAGCTTTGTTATCTTTATTATAAATCTTAATTAGGCAGTCATTTTTGTCTAATTTGTATACACATCCATAATATGAATAATGTGTACGGTACCTCACACGAAAACACTAAAAAGGGAAATTGAACGGACCAACGTATACGAATTACGAATCATACGACTATACGAGTAAACTCATCGTCGACTGGCGAGTGCAAGATAACCGTACCAATGTACAAAATTATAAATGTGGGTTGGTGAGAAGCTGCACGCGCGCTGTACAGGTTCGTTTCGACGACAAACTTTGTGCGGTGGAGGATGGTAGTGGTAGCGATTACATTGTTTCCGCGGTACTACGTAAAACGCATAAAATCTAAATAAGTCCTACTAGGATACTAGGTACTAGGTACTCACACATTTACACGATAATAAAAATGAACCAAAACACTATAATATTCTGTAAACGGAAAAATAAATAAGATACAAGAAACTATTCAAATATTCGTGTAAAAAATATTTCCATGAAATAATTGCATTAACGACTGTAAAAAGTCGACTATATGCCAAATATGCCTTTACACCCAAAACATGCACTATCAAACTTCATATTATTATTATTTCTATTGTTATGAAACGGATTTGTATCTCAGTTAGCATGTTATCCTGTGTAGTAAAAAAAACATGCAGATGCATGAACTTACGAGCCCTGATTATATATAATACAGGTTTAAATATTACCATAACGGGAAAAAATATCAGTTCTGAAACTTTAATACTGCAATACTGCACATTTTAGGTATATTGATTATTATCGTTTTTCCCCGTTACCCTTCAAATGTACAATTCTCTAAACCGATAAACTGTAAATTAGATTAAAATATTTATTATACTACATCGTTCACAATATTTTCGTTGTTATTTTATTTTCGGTGCGGCCTGCGGGTATTTTTTATTATCGTAATGGCCCGGTGAAATTCAAATAATTTCTGGATATCCCTGATCAATTGTACATAGTCTCTGTGTCGTCGAATCTAATCAAATTAATTTCGGTTTTGCCGTTTATATAAAAATGCCATTAATTTTATAATAAAATAAAAATAGTATACTGTGTCCAACATATTAGGCCATTTTTTTTTAAGTCGGGGACACCCCCCCCCCCTCACCAAACAAAAAAAAAATACGCCACTGGCGACAACCATACGGTGAAAGACAAAAATCACGGCGGCCGTGTTAAAATGTTATTCCGGCAGCCGACGAAGCTATAATATTCTGGCTTTATCTACATATTATTACCCATGTATTTATATATATATTATTCTTATTACAATACACATCGTAATATTTAGGTAGCCCGATTTTACCGCGCGTGGTACGACGGTAACAACAACTGCAGCACGTATCGTGCGGGTGCATGTCGTCGTTCACGGGAATAAACCTCCTACCTATGTGAAAAAAGCGTAGTTTTCAGGAAACGCGATAAACGTTTTAAATAAAGAAATCAGATAGGAGTTATTAATTTTCATAAACGATTTATATTTGGTAGCACATAGGATGATTTTTCTACGGTGGAGATAGCTGCACATAGGAGATATTTCATAAATGATTAGTAGGTACCACATAGGAGAATTTATTTATTATTTTTCATTAATTTTAGGATGCAGATATAACACATAGGAGATTTTATCAATATATAGCTAATTTTTTTCTGAATTCAGGGATACCAAAACCTCAAAATCATAAATTTGGCACATAGGAGGTTTGTTCCCGTGAACGACGATGTGCAACGGTGGCGGCGGCGTGCAGCATTGCAGCGAGTAGTGCGCGCGCGATATAGTATAAATTTAAACACGAGCATTATTTTTTATGGATCTCGTCGGTTTTTGCGCACACAACATACACCTATTATTTTATGTATTTATATATTATTATTATTATTATAATACACGTCTGCAGCACAGCACAGTACGGGATCGCCCGTCATCGGCGCACTAAATTTGTTATACCTATAATATACAAATATTATACACACACAAGCCGCGCCGGAACGGTTGGCAGCTGACAGGTGACTGCGTTATTATAATATAATATTATTATGGTGTAGGTATACACACACGTACACACCCACACACAGGGCCACATTTAGTGGGGGGGGGGGGCTGGGTACAACTGCCCCGGGCGCCAGTATTTTAGGGGCGCCAAAATGTTGTGGCCAGAAATATGTTTACTAGTGAATTATTAAAATTGTATAATTTTAATTGTTTTAATAACAGTATTATATTTATAGTATATTAGTATTATGCTGTTTGACATTTTTTTAATTAATATTAATTTGCATAGTTTTATATAATTTTATTTTATTTATTCGTGAAATACCTACAACCTACTTAAACATTTTTAAAAAAAGCACATATTGTAAAACAAATATTCTTTTCTGTGCTCAAAATCTAAAAGGCTAATGAGGATCTATATCCCATATATTCCCATTGGGTAGGCCCCTTAGGGGGAAGCAATTTTTTTTCACCGGAGCTTAGGGGCACCAATTTTTTTTTTTGCACCGGGGCGCAAAATGTCTAAATGCGGCACTGCCCACACACCCACAAGCGTACACCCCGGAGAGAGTCTTGGGCCGTGGAAGTCACAATTCGTCAGATTTTGAAAGAAAAATCACACACACGCACATGCACATAGGCTCGGGCGCGCGCTCGTTGGAAGAAATAGTGATGGAGGTATTCTATCACATTACAATTTTGGAAAAGCTCTTAAAAAAATAAACTCAACATTCCAAATAATCGAGCATCCCGTACTGTGCTGTGCTGCAGACGTGTATTATAATAATAATAATAATACATAAATACGTAGTGCAATTGGCGTATGTTGCGCAACTCACCTATGGGTTATGCTCGGGTGACTATAGTGGCTACGCGCACTCGGCAGTACGAAATGGTTATAATAATAATAAAAAATAATAATAATAGTATAATAATGGATGCGTATTACGCGCGCGCGTGCGCGGAAGACGTAAATGTATTATGGTTGTGTACGACCATAGATATATACAACAACTAGATAGCCGTCTTTGTACTACGGTGGTGGCCGATATTGAAGTCAGCCGCCATTTACAAAGCAGGCAATGTTTACATTTATTTTACATTTATTTATATACATATACATTTGTCTATACATATATACTATGATAATATTATTTTGTAAGCATTGCCTGCTTTGTAAATGGCGGCCGACTTCCATGACAAGAAGGAGACGGCTATCTAGTTTGTTGTATATATCTATGTGTACGACTGGTGTTGCAGTCGTTTAGTGATGACGGCCGAAAGGCTCGCGGGTGGCGGGGACACGCGCACAACCTGCTCTCGCGACGACCGACGTCCGTCGCAAGTGGTGCCGCCGCCGCCGGTTTCGGTCGGTGGCCGGTGGCTGCTGTCGCCGTAACAATGTGTAACAATATTATAGTCGCTGTTGTAGTAGTTGTTGCCGATGACGGAAACGCACCGAAAACGTTTCGCACCGTTACGCGCCACCGCCCGTCGGCAGCGGAGCGCTCGGTCGTACATTATTATTATTATTATGTTATTAGTTGCTATTAGTATTACGACGCACTCCGCACACGGACATATTATTACGATATAATATAATATAATATTATATAATATTACTAGCTGCCTGACTATTTTTTGGCTATACTAATAATATAATATAATTAGGTACATATCGTAGTTATTGTTATCACTAATTTATGAAAATTATATATCCTACATTTTTAATTCAACCACTGGAATGGTAAATTTTATTCTTTTTATTATAGAATAGAGATAAGGTACCCGCAGTATTGTGAATTGGTAAAAATGCCTAGAAACGACACAAGCAGGCAACTTTTCGATTTCCAGTCGTGTTTAATAAATTATTAATTTATTTTTAAACATTATTTACATATAAGTACCTACATAACAGAACTATCACTATATTAATATTATAGTGCTCATAAGTGAGTGAGTTGAAGACAGTTGGTTGTAATGCTGTCATGTATATTTTATTTTATATTTGAAAATAATGTCTTCAAAAAGAGTAAAATTAAGTGGCGCTGAATATAAAAAAGAGCAAAAGTAAAACAGTTAAAATTAGAAGAATTAAAACGAATAATAAAAAATTACAAATTTTTTTTATGCCATCAGCGGTAGGTAAGTCTATAGGTACTTATGTCTTATGCGAATAATTATTAATAAATAGTAATACTATTTAGCCACAATACATACCCCAAAATTTAATAATTTGATGTTTTTATGTTCAATTTTTCATAGTTATGTATTTTTAATATTTAATATACCTATTACTATTAGAAATTTTTCAAAATGATCAATTGTTTTCTACACATATAACTCAATTTATATATTATCGACATAATTCAGCATTGTATTTTTTGCAATTTAAGTCGTTTTTATTAGTTTCAAGTACAACAAAACTATACATAGCTTGGGGTTATGAGGCGGCGAAATATGTGTGCCTCCGGCGGCATTACACCTTCACACGGCACTGGACAAAACAAAAATATTTGTTGCAATGGACTTAAAATTGTATACTTCAAAAATATTATTTTGTATAACTTTTCTTATGCAACTGCTGGAAATACGTTTCTATACTCCTATTATAGTTTAGGACTTAAGTTGGTATACTTATTGCTATCTATATACCTACATTTATTGTATACAGGACTTATTACGTTTTTAACACCTTTAAAAAGATCAAAGCATATTCTGATTGTATAACTAACTCAAAATCTCAAAAAACGGACTTGCGTTTGACTTCTGTGGTACAGAATTGTTTTTCCAGATTAAGGAAATTCAAAACGGTCAGTTCTGCCTGTAAACATTTTGTACAATCCTTTAAAATGTATATTACCATTTACACCAAATTTATATTAGAAATTACATCGAAATTATAAGAAATAAAAATAGTTTAGTACATTTTGTTAGTGCAATATTCAGAATTCTTAGGGAATAAAAAAAATTTTTTTTGTTTTTTTAGGGCATTAAAATCCCAGCCCTAATGATTGCCTATTGGCTAATAATTATTTACCAATATAGAGTTAGAGGATCGTTTACGATTGACAATAATGTATACAGTTATATTATTTAATTAATGATAGCTTTATATAGCTATTATATATACTTTCATAGCTCGATAACCCGTATAACTTTTCTATTAATAATATTTATTTAGTAAAAAAAAAAATTACTTATACAAATATAAGTAATATTACATAATATTATTAACATTGAAAATATGTTAGATTGACAGTACAAAGAACAGTAAGTAGTAAGCAGTAGTAGTAAGCAGTATACCCATTAAATTATTCGAATAACATACCTATATTTTAACAATTTCGAATAATTATCGGGTCCATATTTGAAATAATTTAATTTTTTCATATTATAATATAACACTATCAATGGACAAAATAAAATAAAACTAACAACATCGATAATGCAAACGCTTACTAGGAAGTTGTTAATTAAAAAAAAGCCAATTATAAACTACCCTTTTCCCCATTTAATAAGCCACAATACATTTTTTTTTACATAAAGTTAGCGTTTCATATAAGTACTACTCTAACCTAATTACTTAATAGTCAACAAAAGATTTCCTAAAGAATTTTTTAGATTATATTTCACCGGTAGGTACGCCCTATAGCGTATGTGCTTCACATAAGACATTTTGATTTTACTACATTATTAAAACCTACAGCGTTTTGCAAAATTTGTTGCTAGAATAATATTTTGAGTAGGTAGTTTACTAATTGAGTATACTAGGCGGTCGTCATCATAACCGCATATTTTACATCGTTCAATATCGCACACGTTTAATCTATTGTTAAAAAAGGGAAATTTGAAAGGCTGATAGTTCAAAACCACACTGTACATTTGACTGACAGTTAAAAATTAAACATAATTTAATGTTATTAAAAAAATTAAACTGATTAACTGTTATTTTTTAATTCTAGACATAAGTACGTGCGTATTGACGTATTGATTGGATATTAATATTATATAATATATTTTCTGAATGATAAAATTGCAGTTTATTTTGGAAGTAAAAAAATATAAAATAATCAAAAACACAATGTTCAATAGCTATTCTAACAATTGGGTCAATATTTTCTCTCATAAAATATTAATTATTTGTATTATTATAAATATTTTACCGTTACAACAATGCATTCTATTATATTCCATTGTACTAATATACACGTCGATATTTTTACACTGATTGTCAAAATATATTATATTTATGATTTATGTACCTAATAATAATCGCGTATACGTTAACTATAATATTGGTGTAATCAATTTAAAAATCCGGATTTTAGTATACATTTATCGAATGAATTATGATTTTATATTTTAAACTATTCATTAAAAATATAAAAAATTTACCTAAATTAAGAGTTTTCAATAATATTATCGAATATGCTTATATCAGATTATTAGCTCCCGATAAAATAAATTACGTATATGGATTTACGTTCTACTATTTATTAGGTACAGTGCGTATAACATTGTACACGGGTCATCTTAGATCATAATATTTAAAGCAAAGTGTGTTACCTTTATAATAACTTCATTAGTGTATAATAATATACCTATAATAGTTATTTGTCACCGATGTTTTATTGAATTATTGGTTTAATGAAAATGTACCCACTGGAAAACCAACGTTGATGAATGTTATATTATAATTAATTATAATATGATGATACATTTTACTATATTCGTATTATTATTATTATTATGATGTTAATATTGAGAAAACAAGTCTTTTAAATGATAATGTCAATATATCAATCGTCGACAAAAGGGACCGTCTACTACTATAATTTATTATTTTCCGGGAATTTTAAAAATAAAAAAAAATATATTAACTTTAAGTCAATTATATTGAAAATATAAAATAATTCAATCACATTTTAGTAATAATATAACATTATAATAGTATAACGATTATTAAATTATTAAAATTATTATAATTAATGACTGTTACAGCATTACGACGTGACATGTTATACTACATGTCTACATGGAAGTTAAAATTGCGCCTTTATTATCTGTACCTATGTTTCTACCGAATCTTTGAACGAGTTAAATATTAAACATAAAACGGGCTATCAAATAATAAATTGAAATCATTAATAAAACGAATAAATTACTTTAAATTAATATACAATTACTTATATAGTTGTATATTATAAGTAAGTAGGTAGGTACTGAATTAGTGACTTTACCTACCTACTCAAATTAAAAATAATACTTATTTGACAGGCCCATTTCATCTGTCAGTCCAAGTTCACAAATCTACATACAATATCAACACACTAACAACAGAGTTTATTTGCGTCGTATATTTGAACACTCCATATCATTTTCAAACAATTTTCAAAGTTCTCGGAAAGCATTTTACGAATTTTTATAGTAATAATCTAATTACCAACTTATAAGAAGTGTAAAATATTATTTTTCGTACCCAAATCAATCGACACATATTTTTTACTAAAATATAATATATCTATAAGTTTTGTCATTTGAAAATCTCGTGTTAAATCTCAATCCACGAAGGGTAAAATATAACCGCAAGAATCTGAGTTTTTAATTCTGAACACAGATCACGATGGTATTAATAACTATAATCTGAACCTAATTTGATAAAATAATATTGTAAATAGTAAATTAATTAGATTCTTAAGAGGACGTCACATCCACAAGACGTGTTGTCTCCGTACAACATAGCAAAAACTGTTTTGCGCGGGACACCTTTTCTCGCACCATATTTGTTGTAGAACTACCAAATTTTCGACACATTAAAAAGAACTTTATCTGTGCAACAACGTGTTTTTTTTTTAATAGCACTATTCAATCATTTTTTATAAGCAAATGAAAAAAACCAAATGTTTAGAAGCCTTATATAGCAATAACTCTTTTTTTATTTATGTTATCTAAAAGGCACGCCGTTGCATACATGCATAATTTTCTGGCCTATATATTCAGCAATTTTGGAGCCACTACTACAAACACAGAAAGATAAAAGTTGTCCCGCGCAAAATAATTTTTGTAGGACGGAGACAACACATACGGGTGTGACGTCCTCTTAAGCTAAGAAAAATTGTTTTTTTCTTGATGTTTCGTAGGATGTAGATGCAACGGCATTTATTTCTCATAGCAATTAAGTCTTACAACTTGATAGAATCTCTCGTGTCCATCTGTTCCTATATGACCCGATGACCGTTGATAGTAGGTATACACTTGATTAGTCATGCGTAAGTCCACAACATTCTATAAAGTTAATCACAATGAACTTAACTAGGTGTATATGACTTGATTAATAAACAGCATACCGCCATGGCCTATTTATTGTAAAAAATAATTCGATTTTTATTAAAGTACTATGGCACATTATGACATGTCGTATTATACTATTCAAAGTTCAAACTATAGTCAGGTAAATTAAAACACAGTCATCTGTATAATATATAATCTTACCTCTCTTTCTTTCTCTATCAAGTTAAAGGGTGATTTGCGTTTGGGCGAATATTTTGAAAATGCAATGTGTTTGGGCAATTTAGTATAATGCGTTTGGGCGAGTGATTTTAAAATCAAATTTGTCATGTGTTTGGGCTATCTTTTTTAATTATCCTGGAATGCTGTATTTTATCAATCCATTTTCTCTCTCATTTTGATGACTTGGGTTGTTCATAAATTTTACGGGTATGATTAAAAGTGGATTGTTTTTTTTTTTTGTGTGTGTGTGATTAAAAATTTAAATGATTGAAAATTAAATTAAAATATTATTAAAATTAAAAAAGTATTGAAGTTAAATATAGATAAGCGTGTGTAATTAAAAATTGAAATGATTTGCCATATTTAGATTGGTATAAAATTCTCTATAGATTTTGTATATTATTTTTATCTTAATCTTTACAAACATTTCATTTTATCCTTTATATTATATCATACTCGGTCAAACACATTATAAGAAACTCGCCCAAACACATTGCATTAATTATGTGGGTAAGAAGGCAATTCGCCCAAACGCATGACGCCCCAAGTTATAAGCTTTACTGAACTCTCCAATTAGAATTCAATGTCAATATAATTATAAATATTTTTTGAAAAAAGTAAACTAAACCCTTAACAATAACACACATTGTACATATATTATTGAGTTATAATATGAGAGTAAATTCTTTGAAATAAAACCAAGCTAATGCAATATAGGTATATATTTCTGATTTTTTTTTAAACATTTTATATACGTTATATAATTTGTGTATAACACACGTATGATTACTTTGGAATTTAACGTGAAATCGATGGTCTTCAATATTCAATTTAAAAAAAAAACTTCATCAGAAACACACTGAATTTCTAAAAACCTATAGGTATGGTACGTACCTATAAGAAATCCCCCAACTATTAATGACTAATCATAAAATACATTCATCTTGGGAGCTTATAAAACTATTTAAGTTTATTAAAATTTATAAATATTATATTTTGTATAACTGCAATACTGTTGGTTCGGTGAAAAGTTTTAATTTTTTTAAATAAGTGTTATCGATGACCCGAAACGCTGGATGACATATGCTTTGACTTTAAATCATCGTCGTCAGTTTGTTTTCACACCGTTTTTCTATTATTATTATCGGGTTGGTACGTCAAAGTCGAGTTTTTAAATTTAAAAATATTAAATATTATGTATGGTATAAAATTTAATAACATACCGTTAAAATTCCATACGAAATATATGTGGATCTGAATAGCCTTATATCCGAATTTTACAATGATTTGTTTTTGGATCAAAACTTTTTTATACACATAACCTACCAGGAGTGGGACTATATAGCAATTTCATATTTCTTTTAAAATGCTTAGGGAATAGCAGGGTAAGCTTAAAATTGGTTTCATAATTTGGAGAACTTGAATTAAAAATTTAATTTTGCATAGGTAGTCTTATATATTTTTATATTTTTCAGTTTTTAGTGCAATTTCTGAACTTTTAAAGAGATATGTGAACTTTGACCTGTTTTTTTAAAATAAAAATCGGTCATATTTTATATTTTAATAAACGTGTTTTTGATTATTAACTATTTTTTAAAGTAAATAGACCGACTACGCCACCACACGGACGCGAGCATCGGCGTTAATAATTTTATATTATTTGGTTCTAATTTTACACTTTTGTTATCTGTTGATTTTGATCGCGATTTTAAGTGATAAATTTCTAATAAGTATACGCTAGCACCTATAGGTATCTAATAATGAATAAGATTCTGTTTTTTGTTGTTATTTTTATTGACAATTTTTAGCAATATTTAAGGTTTGAACGCATGTTCTTGCAATTTCAAGTGCTGTGAAATCACAACTTTCCACACAACTAAATAACGGTATATTGAGAAGATGTCAGCGTATACCATTAATTGATTTCTCTCTCAGACCTACGTACAACATATCAAATGTGTGTTCAGCAAACCCAACCCTATGTTGTCAGCATTTGTAATTAAAGTGAATTGATCTATAATAAAACTTTAAGTCGATTGATTTTTTACAATATTTAATGTTTTAAAGAAAGATTTAAATATTTATCCACATAGTGAAATCACTCATTTCATGAACTGGATATCCAGATAGTGAAATTAGTCCAGATCGTGAATTTTGACGAAAATACATTATATTGACATCCATTTTATGAAATGGACATTACCTATTTTGTGTACTTTGTGTAATTGTTGTAAAACAAAATTGTTATGTTATTTAGCAATAAATAATTATATATTATATCATTATAGTATTATAACTATACTTTTCTATATTTTTTTATGAATAAAAATATACCAAATACCAATTACATCATATTACATTACGAATATTTTTATTTTATTTTTCACGATTGATTATGACATCGATTGTTTTATAGCATACTTTTTAATATCAATAAAGATAATAATGTTTTAACAGTGATCTATATTATAAAAAAATATAAAATAATATTATAAAATATGGTTTAGTAGTGAATGTTTGAAAAAAAACAACAACTCAATTTCTCACTACTGATGATGTTGATAAAAATGTTGAATTTTCGTAGCGAAAAATGATTAAAAAAATGTCAGGAGGGCAAGGATTTTTGTCTTGTTCGTGTTACACAAAAACTCTTTGCCAATGAAGTAGGTGTGCATGTTTTAAAAATAATATGCTATGTAACAGTCGATGTAATAATCAATCGTCATGTAAAAATAAATAAATGTTTAAAACAATTGATTAATTATTTATATAATAAAATATAATTTACGTATAATGATAGTTTATGAGAAATAAAATAAAAATATTTGTAATGTAATATGATGTAATTGGTATATTTTTGTTCATAAAACAATATAAAAAGTATAGTAAATAGTTATAATACTATAATGATATAATAAAATTATTTATTGCTAAATATTAAAATAACAATTTTGTTTTACAATAGTTACAACAATTACTCAAAGTACACAAAATAGGTAATGCCCATTTCATGAAATGGATGTCCATATAATGTATTTTCATCAAAATTCACGATCTGGACGAATAATTCCACTATTTGGATATCCAGTTCATGAAATTAGTGATTTCACTATGTGGATACGACACATACACATTTGTGCAACTCTCGAACTATCAAATATTATGCTGAGCTCAAACCTTAGTTGTACAAGCATAACTAGAAAAATGTAAAAAAAAGCGAAAATTTTACAAAGTATGTAAAAATATGTATTTATGAAGAAATATGTAAAAATATGTAAAATAAAATATGTCTTATTCTATTGCAAATCACGTGAAACGAGTTTATTATTTGCAATAATAATTATTGACATGATAAATTAATTATTAATTTATCATGTTTTACCATAAATATGTATTTACATATAAATCCCAGTCCTGCATATAACTTAAATATTAAAACATATTGATTAGAAAGCTCAAACTAAGGGACACCAAAAAAATACTGGTTATAATTTTTGACTAATGTTCTATAATGATCAATTTGAATAAACTATATATTATAATTATACGTAAGTTCATGTGAACCTTGTGTTCGAATGACTTCACTAACACCGTGATGCGAAATTTTTATATAATATAGGAAATATCAGCCAAAATAAATACCACTCACTCATTCATTAATCGTTACATCTCAACAACTACAAAACGTACCTACTTGACACTTGGTATACTGGTTCTTCTAATGATCTAGTTGTGGAATATGAAAGTGTTTCCGAATATCCGCATTTTACAGAGGTGGTCAACAGTGTTCTTGAGATTCACGGTGGAATTTAAACTTTTTTCTGTTTATAAATGGCTGATAATGGTTACTCAGGAAGATCAGATATGACCATGCGTCAAAACGTCGCGCAATGGGCTTGAATAAAGAAAATATATCTAACCAAATGTTTGTATGTAACTTATCTGCTCAAAAACTATTTAATTTAAATTATTATTGAATTTGTCGAAAGTCTAAGTGATTTTTTTTAGAGATGTCAGTTATGTTTTTTATGTAAGTATCTAGTTTCAACCACGTTAAAAAATATATTTAAAGTGTTAAATCCAATACACAACTTGTTGCTGACCATCTAGGTCGAATTATTTCACAAAGACAAGTACACTGACGCCGATTTGTCCATGCACTGAGGTAGGTTTACAAAAACTGATATATTCTCAAATAACTATAAATAGACTGACTTTTGGAATAACTTTTGTTCTAATCAATATTTTAAAACTTTTTTTTATATAGATAATTTATAGCCACTTGCGAGCCACGTGTAATAAAAAAAATTATTTTTATTTTTTAATACCAAAAATAAAAAAAAATTTTAATTAGATTCAAATTTTTTTGAATAAATTTAAAATAGTCAATTTGTGAATCCGATTATAAGAATGATTTGGATGGTAAAACAATTTATCTAAAGCAAGTAGTTTATTTTTTAGAATTTTTTAAAATATCAATATTTTTTCGATTAAATTAATCTGGAACGCAATAACCTTTTTAAAAATATTATTTTTGGAAATTTGCTGATATGGGTATATTTCTTAAACTATTTACTAATCATTATATTATTTAATAACAATTTTTGTCATACGTTTAAGTATAGCATACTTTTTTTTTTTTTTTGTCAAGTCTTTCTATTACATCTTGTATACTATACAGTATGTACCAGAAATCCCGTATAACCCTTAGGTTCTCCGTGGAAAATCAATATATTTAAATAAAGTTTTTTTACTCTAATAAGTATGGAAATTCTGATTGAATAGCATATTATTCGATTAGATTCGATTTAATAGCCCGATAGGTAAGCCCCAATTATGATTTATAAGTATACCTAATACAGATTATTTGATTTTCGATATATTATAAGATTCGATGTTGTAACAATAATAATACATTAATATTTAATAAGTATTTAATAAGTACTTTGCTTCGCATAAGGTAATACCCCTCGTAATAACCTGATCACTAGTAATAATACCATACACCGATTTCGAGTCTCCGAGACCTCGTTAATAAAAACAG
>NW_021770562.1:0-2826 GCF_005508785.2 Acyrthosiphon pisum
CCACCACTTCGAACCAACCGCCGTCGGCCGGGACAGTGTCCACCACGACCGACGTGTGAGGGCTCATCGTCAATTTCTCAACGCCTAGGGGCTCCCTCACATCCCGAAGCCCCATTATCGCTCCCCGTTAAGTAAAGCACATCAATGGTGTGATGCTCGGACGAAGCTTCGTCGGCGACAAGCCTCAGCTTATAGCCCTCCCATTATTTGGGCCGTGTACCGCGGGTTAACGGTGGACCCTTGCTCCGCCTCCCAGAGGCGTCACCAGGTGGTTAAGTACAGTGACCGACTCGCTCTTCTCGAGGTCGCGGTCAGAACCTCAACCACGCCCCTAAGGCGTCACCAGGTGGTTAAGCCCAGTGACCGACCCGCTCTTCACGAGGTCGCGGTCAGAACCTCTCAACGCCTTAGTCCCCGGAGGTTTCGGTGCGTCCGCGCCCCGGGCGCCGGCCCCTACGTGGCCTTCCCTTTAAGTCACCTTTTACGACAAGCAGGGAGTACTGCTGCGGAGTTCTGGACGGCCACCCGCAGCAGGGCCGGTCTCCTCGTCCATGACGTATGAGTGCGCCCCGGGTCAGGACGCACTCGAGCGTGTCTCACCGCTTCTGCCATTCACGCCCTTGCGCACTCATTCGAGACACCCCGAGTGCAATGCCATCCGTCGTGGACGGTGGCGCGTCCTGACCCAACCGGTCTTAGGACCAACTGTTTCATTACCGATCTGTCCTGTTGGTAAGGGCCTCCCTGGCGAAAGTCGCTAACGCCTCATAGGTTTTCCTTGACTTGAGGAATGTTCCGTTCTTCGGAGGCCAGGGTTCGCCTTCCTCTTTGAGCTTCTTCCTTAATTTTATGCGTGCCTTTTTTGTCCTGGGACAGAACCTCAGTACGTGGTTCACCGTTTCGGGCATTCTGTCGCAGGCGAATATTGGGTCATCAACAAGTTTAAAGCTGTGAAGCTTAGCCTTGAAGTCCCCGTGGCCAGTTAACATCTGTGATGTGTAATGATCCAGGACTAGGGGAAGACTGCACATGTAGCTGACGGAGGGAATCATCCTCTGAGTCCAACTTCCCTTTTCGGACGTTTCGTATTTGCACTGCCATTCGCTCATTAGTGCCTCAGTCTCTTGGACCAGAGATTCTCTTGTGATCTTCTGCCTGGCAAATTCCCTTTTCAAAGCCTGAGATCTAATCTCGAGATCCAAGGGGAGAGTGCCAGCGATTGCTGCGAGACAGTTCGTGGAGGCGGTTTTGTACGCGCCTGTTATCGCCAAGAGTGGGGCTCTCTGGGCACTCAGCAATTTCTTACGACTTTTCTCGAGCATGGTGCCGGCCTTCCAGATTTCTGCCGCATAAGCAACTCTTGGTATGAAGACCCCTTTATATATTGTGCGGGCTGCCATTAGACCCATGCCCCAGTTGGCAGAGTACAGGGATCGTAGTCTCCTGTACATATCGCTGGACTTGGCGCTTACTGCCTTCACGTGATCCCAGTAACTACGCCGGGGGTCGAGAGTGATACCTAAATACTTTGCCGTCGCTGCTGACGCGATTCTTGGTGCGTTCGGTGTCGTTCCGAAGCCGACGGAGTATCCCGGCTTGAGGCCGCCCTTTAAGGAGAGCAGCTGACTCTTAGAGGCAGAGAACTCAAGAGAGAACTCAGCGGCCCAATCAAAGAAAGAGTCCAGCTGTTTCTCAATTCGCGCAAAAGCTGTGTGAGGCCTAGCCGCACCTTCAAGCAATAATATGTCATCGGCGTAAGTGACTATTTTCGACGTGCTTGGAAATAGTCTGTTCTCGTATATTGGGGAAATGGCTATCTTCCATAATGTCGGCCCGAGTTGCGAGCCCTGCGGGCAGCCTCGACAAAGTTGTCTCCTGTATTTTATCCCTTCTATTTCCAGACAAGCCCATCTGCTGGATAGATGTGAATTTATTATTCTGACCGTGTTCAGAGAGGCGCCGAGCTTGATTGCCTGTTGGAGCAGGGGAGACCATTTGACATTATCAAATGCCCCCGTTATGTCCAAGAACGTGCCAAAAATGTGTCTGGACCGGGACGCATCGATAAAGTCATAGACATCCTCTAAGGCACTGATCGTCGACCTTCCCGAGGTGAACCCGTGTTGTTCCTCGTGGGAGTCTAGGTGAGTTTCGGATTCAATGCCTTGGATTATAATTGTCTCGAGTGCTTTGCCTAATGTAGGCAACAGACTGATTGGTCGATAGGATTTGGTCAAGCTGGCGTCAAGTCTTCCAGGCTTCGGTATAAGGACTAGTGTTGCTGTTTTCCAACATTCTGGGAAGATCCCGTTGGATACGCACAGACCGAAGAGTTTCGTTATGAGGTATTGAAGTGCTGGCCAGGCTTTCCTCAGTATACCCGCTGTAATGCCATTTGCACCTGGGGCTCTCGTGGGCTTGATCCTCCAGATAGCGGCTTTTATTGTGACCATGTCAGGATTGTCTTTATTTTCCAAAGGACCCTGGTAGCGCCAATTTCCTTGGGCAGGGTCGGGTGGAATAAATTTGTCAAGGAAGACTTCTGCCGTTTCTCTACAGTCAGTAGTCTGAGAACCGTCTTCCTTGGTGATGGTGCTGGGAATGGCCTTTTCCTTTCTGCCGCTTTTTGCCCAGGAGAAAGCTTTAGACCAAGGGTTAGTGTTTAAGTCTCCCGCAAACAATTTCCAAGCGGCGAGCTTATGCTTCCTGATTTCATTTAGAAATTCATTTCTTAGCCTGTTATATTGTAGCCGATTGCTAGATCTAAGTCCCTGTCGCCTGCTCGAACTAGATTTCGGCGAAGTGTTGTGAGCACAGGAGACCACC
>NW_021770562.1:4836-5765 GCF_005508785.2 Acyrthosiphon pisum
TATACCGTCACACAGTTATTATCTACATAGTGTTATCAGCAGTCATACGATACAGGTATAGTACTTTTATTATTTACAATGAACAAACAAAAAGTTTTATTGGAAAATTTAATAACATCAAAAAAAAATATTAAACGAAAAATAATGGAAATGAAACGTGGTGTTATAGATTCTGAAAACTATTTCCGTGAGGCATTTAAACCAATAATTGAACCATTGAGTACACATGCAAAACAAAATGAAATATGTAACACACAGTCAACTGTACTAGAAAATAAATCAGAAACCTCATGCACTAGTGAAGATGATGATGATAACGAATTAAATTCACCATTTGAAAATTTTTTAAATAATCGTCCTAAATCAACACGTTATGATAAATCCTATGGTATGCATTATGATAAAAATAGTGATTCATATAAAATAGGAAAACATTCTGTAACTTTTAGTCACGGTAAATTACTGCTGCTTAATAAATATTATAAATTCACACCAGGTTTATGGTCTTTATTATGTGAGAAGGAACCAAAAAAAACAACTATAGAAGATATAGAATCTTATTACAATATTTTGAAAACTTCTGGAGTCCATTTAAAAGCAGATGGAAAACCTAGAACCTCAAGGTATCATAAATGAGTGACTGTTGTAAAACCGTTGTATGATCGAATGAAAATGGAGGAAAAACAGTTTAATGAAGAAATAGATAAAAATAATGAGAATACAACTCCACGAATTAACTTAAAATCATTTAACAATACTTTACCTTCTAGTCCTTTTGGCTTATTAAACGCTAAACGTAGAAAAATAACACAAGAAAATGATCCATTTGATTTTAATCAATCAGCAAGCAGTTTTTCACCGTCAGATCGCATGTCTACAGATATGATTAATTTTACTTCATCACCTGATCCTAAGACAGATAGTGGTTT
>NW_021770562.1:5865-8881 GCF_005508785.2 Acyrthosiphon pisum
TACAAGACATCAGACGATTTAAATGCCAAATTCCATAAATTGAATCTAAACAAAAGAAATCCAGTTTCAATGAACATTCCAAAAGCATATGATGATGATTTATTTATAACTGAAGAAAAAAAAAAGGATCTTATGTCTTTATTAAAGTTTATACCAGAGACATTTCATAATTTCTATAAAAACTTAAAATCAAACAAAAATACGGTCGACCCTATAATATCTGATGAAGAGTATTAATAATAAATTAAGATTTGTTTTTATTATTTATTTTTAAATCTTTTATATACTGTTTAAACATATTATGTTATTGGTGAACTAAGTACCTATATATAATATTAATTAAGTAAATTATGATTAAGAAGTGTCTGTGCAATAGTATTAACTTTTAGGTATTTTTGAATACATTTTATAATATTGTTTAAAATATGTTATGTTTTACTACATAATTATTTTATTTTGTTTTAATTATTTTTCAAAAAAATAATAGTTTTAAGTTGCAATCATATATTTTTTTAGTCAATTTATATAATAATTAAAACTACTTACTTTATTATAAATTAATAATATAATAATAATACATAATATTTTAATAATATACATAATTTTTAAATTGATTTTTGTTGACTTGATACCAATATCACAAACATTTTTCAATATTAACGACTTGATACTTTTTGCACATAAGAGTATCAAGTCATATAATTTAACAAATTATGTGCTGTTAGTGTCAATTCAACCAAAATGACTTAATAATTATATTTAGGTATTTTGTCTTATATAAAAATGTAACAAATCAAAGTTAAAAATAAAATAAAATATCATACAATTTTTTTTTTAAGAAATTGAGAATATAAAACGTTTTTATTGTCTACTGAACATTTACTGTTTTTGACTTGATCCCCTTTTCACAAAAACCGTCCAAATAATGTAAGCAAATACTAATGTATAATGAGTTTTAATATTAGTTTAGAGTTTAAACTATAAAGTGTTCACGTAATAGTCTTTCTTGCACACGTCTCCCAGCCTCAAGAATGTTTCCGTTGTTATTTACATCTTCATCATCAATATCATTATTTATTTCTACATTTTCATCACTGTCACTGTCATTCTCATCGCTTGATGATAACTCAATATTATATTTTCTTGCTATATTGTGAAGAATTGCACGTGTAATAATTATTTTTGATGATTTTGTGGGTCGATAATGTAATGCACGATCTTTAAGAAGGCATCTCCATTTTTGTTTTAAAACTCCTATAAATCTTTCAACTGTGCATCTAGTTTTTTTGTGGCATTTATCGTAGTTAGACTGTGGAGAATCCATTGGGAAATTACCTAGTATTGGAGTCATACACCAGGGTTCAAGTGGATAACCACTATCAGCTTAAAATAATAAAACATTTTTTTTTTATATATATATATATTATATATATTATTAAAATCAAGTATATTTACCAAGAACCCATGTATTATTCATATTACTTTCAGCTAAATATTTTTTCACTGATGAATTTTTCCATATATATACATCATGATTTCGTCAAGGGTATTTGGCGTTCAACGAAATGATTTGTAAGTCTGCATCACATACCTATTTAGCGGTTTTCACTTCAATATAATGATGTTGGAATTATGATTTTTATTTTACTATTTGACAATTAATATAGTGGAATTGCTTTCTATTTATGTATAAATGCTCTTGGTATAATGGGTTCAGTTTTGGTGGTGGTACAATTGCGATGTGAGTTCCATCAACTAGGCCTATGGTATTGGGCATTCAACATTTTTCCAAAAATCTAAAATACAACTTAAGATATTTTTATTAACATTAAATATTAACTACATGGACACAATAAGGTGGGTTCTATCATATATCAACCAAATAATTGAATGATTTATTTTAAAATAATTTACATGTGCCTTCAAAGTTCAAATATTTTGGTATAGATATTTTAATGTTGTGAAAAACTATCTGTGTTTAGCATTCTTTTTTCACTTACTTTCCTTTCAATTGAAATACTTGATTTTCTGTTTGAAGTACTCATATACGGTCGAATTGTATTAATAATATACTTAACAGAGACTTTACTTAATCTAAACTGTTTTTTAAATTCAAACTCGCTTAGTAAAAAAGGATTTTCAGCGGCCCTAAAATAAATTAGTAGATATTTCATTTTTAATAGAATAACATACATGTCTAGGACATATTTAGCTACAGCTTAAGTACCTTAAATGCTGATATACCCTTCGACATCTTAGAAAATTAAACATCAATTCCATTATATTTTTATAATAACACAAAATAAATAATAATCGTAAAGACAAAATATTTTTGTTACTTAATACTTATTGGTTATTTCAGTTTCACTAATCTCGGGACAGTTTTTCAATGTGAGAATCTATAAAATTTATTGATATGATTTTAGCAAAATATCATAGATTTCATTGATTTCATCAATTTATTTCATTCAACACACTCATCTCAGTTTTCTAGAACATCTAGATTTCTCACAAAATTCATCTCGATCATCTCACAGTTTTCATATTCAAAATATGCATTTCCATCTCATTTCATTCATTTTCACCAATTTTACTTTTCCAGAACAACCCCCCAGGTAGGTAATATATAGCATCGTTAAACGATAGAAAAATATATTTGTTGAAATGATTTCGATCACTTTATATTATCACGGATAGGCCACTGCGGCGGTCCGCGTACTATTTTTAACTGGCCCTTGCTACATTTTAAATTAGATACTTTATTAAAATTCAATAATTCTATATTTTAATTTATATATTGATAAAATTATTAAAATCGATATAACTTTTATTGTAAAACGTATATAATTAAACATAGGACTTATATTGAATATATATATATGTATATAATACTAATTAGAAAAACATATCAAAAAAACCTATAAAGTCCTATATTTATAACATTTTCGAGGATCGAAGCAGAAATGTCCCATAGACGCAGATACCAGTTTTTAACAGTTTTTTAACTCAATTATAA
>NW_021770562.1:9898-10807 GCF_005508785.2 Acyrthosiphon pisum
TATATACCTACCGATTTACATTAATAAATAATGAGCTACACGCCTACTATAAGGAAACGTCTGGTTATACGAATAATCACATATTGCGTTTTTCAACTTTTTGCTATTTCGATTACGGGTGAAATAATAGTCGTCCGTACTTCGACCATCAAGCCTTTTTGAATCCACGTACACCAAAAGACCAGAATCTTGAGTTTTGTAATGATCAAACGAAAACCCAAAATCCAAAATACATAACTACGTAATTTTCGAAGTACAAAAAACACACGAAAAATCATAACTTCCGAACCAAAAGTCGGATAACCCCTATCTCGGGACCCATCGATACAGCGCAGTTCTCTATAACATCCGACTACAAAAACAGCTCGCCGCAACCAAAATCTAAGTGCGTGCCAAAAACCCCGAAAACGCAAATTTTGAACTTTCAAAGCCTTATACTTTATAGGGAACCCTCCAATGAGAAAATTCGGTGGGTGGACTCCCGTCGGAGCCGTCGCTGCGTAATCACTTATCTCCGGGTGGCCTCGGGGGGCACCGTTCGGGCCTTGTTCGCCTTCCCCGCTATATTTAGAGGCTGCATGCGGTCGCACTTCCCCCTGGATGAGTCCCGTGGCGGACGAGTCGATCACGGAGAGCGCAACGTCGTCACGATTTTAACGATTTTTCGAACTCTTTCGACTACGGTCGCCCTCGACCCCTCTCCGGGACGTCGGACCTCCCCGTCGAAGACTTAGGGTCCAAACAGACGACCAGATTTTGCCGGCCGGCGTCTGCCGTCCGGTTTTTTTATATATAGAGTTAGATAGTGGTAAACAGACAGTGACGTTTTTCGCCGGCCGGTCAGTTCACCCAGTTCGCCGGCTCCGGCATATTTTTCGACCGGCGACCGTGCTTGGAGGAGCACCGCGA
>NW_021770562.1:10907-11049 GCF_005508785.2 Acyrthosiphon pisum
CCGGCCGTCAAAAAACCGGTGGACCCTTGCCGGTCACAGTAAAATAATATGAGTGAACACACGCCGTACATTTTGCCGTCCAGTCACCTGAAATTCCATTTCTTACATAACTTTGCAAACAATATTTTCAATCTTCTTCCTA
>NW_021770562.1:11099-11912 GCF_005508785.2 Acyrthosiphon pisum
TTCTTGATAACAGCTGCATATACATAAATGGTCTTTTTCGTTTTCCTAACTGAACGTTCACTAACACAAAATTAGCCAATACTTAAGTTATCTTTGGTCGGTGTTTGATAATCTGGAACCACATCTTCATTTTCTAGCTCATGTTCAGAATCTGTGTCTAAATATGGTATAATTGCATTTGGTGAATCATCATCACTATCTGCATTATTTAAAATAGCCGAAGTCACACTCTGCCCGGGAGCAATATTAATTTTTTTTCTTTTTCTGTTTTTATCCGTTTTTTCAAATCTTTTATCTTTTAAATAATTAACAACAATATCATTAATATTAGGGTCATCTTCTTTGGGTAATTTTTGTAAAATAGCATTCCGATCTAATGGAAAAATTCCAGTGGCACGAAATGCAGATTTTAAATTGTTCGATATGCTTCCTACATCATTGATTCGTTGAAGACAACTACTTACCAATGCTGGAAACGATGACTTTGGAATAGATTGCATACTTGTATTACGATTTTTCCATTCGTTTAAACAAAATCTCCAACTTTGTTTTAAAGGCCGGAAAAAACACACATCTAGTGGTTGAGTTAAATGTGTTGCATTTTTGGGTAAGCATACAAAATCAATACCAGAATCCTCACACATTTGTATTACTTCCGGATTGAAATGAGATGCTAGGTTGTCTCCTATCAATACTTTGCGCCCAGTCAATAAGCCCGTGCCATAAGGAATGTTATACATTTTACTCGCTCTTAAAATTGAAAGTTCCCCATCAGCAACTTTTTGAAGAGCTTCTTCCACAACTTCATCTCTT
>NW_021770562.1:11962-12660 GCF_005508785.2 Acyrthosiphon pisum
TTTTAGATTCTGAGTGGAACGATGAATGTATTGATTTTACAATGATGTGTGTTTTTTTATTTTTTTTTTATTTTTTTTTGTGTTTGTGTACACGATAATTAGTCGAAATAATGCTGCGATTTTCAACTTCAGTATCTTGTTCGATCAGAAAGTGAATATCGTTGGTGCATTGGTGAGGTCAAAATTTAAATTTCCCAGTGGTTTTCAAAAGCGCCGGGAAAAACAAAAGAAAAATTAAGGAAAAACGGGAATTTTTACGCAAAATCGATTTTTCACAAAATTGAATTTGGTTTTTGGTGTAACTTTAAAAAAAATTACCGTAGTTACATGAAATTTTGACTGAATGTTTATCTTAGCATCTTCTATACACCATAACATTTTCAAAATATTTTGATGTATTTTGAGCTCTTTACGGACATTTTTATTTTCCATTTTTTTTTAGTTTTTATTCTAAAAATATCAATAAAAATTTATTTGTTGGATAAAAAAGCTTGAAAATTTAATAGAAGGCTCCTAGTATATTGTTTCAAAGACAGATGAAAAATATTAAAAATCGTTAGTCACAGTTTTTTTTTTTTAAGCATTTAAAGTTCAAAAAATGACAAAATATGGGAAAAATCACGAAAATTTGCAAATTATTTCGAGTTATAAATTCATAAAAATTTTTCTTTTTAAATCTAAGATTTTAAAATGTAATA
>NW_021770562.1:14062-16193 GCF_005508785.2 Acyrthosiphon pisum
TTACTGGTTGAGGTTTATTGGATGCACGTATCGAACAAACAAAACAGTATAATGATGGAGCCTATAATGGCTATATGAATACGCGGATGTATCGCGTTAGCGTGGTATAATCTTCGGAACTCACGGTGACGGGTGTAGACCGTACGTGTGTACCCGGCGAGGTATCGAAAACAAGTTGCTCGTTTTTATCCGGTTCGCCGAACGGCCGGCCGACGGTACCTGGCGCGGGTGTCGCGCGCCGGCGTCGTCCGTCGTCGATTGGCGGTTTGTTTGAGAAGCATAGCGCGGCTTTCCGCGTAAAAGGCTATTTGAATTCAAATAGCTATTACGCGGGACCGCGTCATTCGTGTTTACATTAATCTTTTAATTTGGGCAAAATACGACTTAAAAAAAAATAAATAGGTAGTTCGGGCCGGTCAAAACCTTTGCCCCCCCTCTATTGAAAACTGAAATGACGCCACTGTATTTCCCCCACGTACTCTTTTCTCTTTTACTCTATATCGTACCCCTGACCTATCTCTCTCTAAACGCTGTCCATTAGTTTATTGGTCTATGCTGGTAACGAATTCGGTAAATCTAATAAATAAAAATCACATACCTACTTATTTGGTAACGTCCTAGATGTTGTATTGTTAATGTAATTTTGCTATAATAATAAGTTATTACTTATTAGGTAGGTACTATGCAGACTCTACAAAATGTAAAATATTTTAGACATTAAAATATCAGGTCTATATAAAATGTAGGTACTTTAAGTATTTGATTAAGATTTTAACTCGTTAGGGTTACCTAATCAATTTTAATGACAACAAGAACATCAAAATAAATTCAAAACTGGTGTTGTTTAAATATTTCCGTTTTACCGCTGTTTTTTGTTGCCAATTTGTTACCTATTATTTACAATAGTTAAATAGGTATAACTTATATTTATAAATATTTTAACCTTGTTTTGAACTTTTAGTTCTTAGCAGTTAGCTATAAAAATTGAACATTATATACTTTTTTAAATACAAGATAATTTTATAATTTATAAATTGCTTATAAAAAAATGTATGCCTTTACTTATATATGTTCATTACTTTGAACTTCTACTATGAATGACTATGGTCTATGAGTAAATTTTCAAGTTTTTGATCAGCAATCTCCATTGTCCTTTTTTGATACATTTTATATTTTTTAAATTATTATAATATATACTATTTGTATACCTATATCAAATTTATAATAGATCTATATATTTTGGTTTTTTTTAAAATATTGAGCAATAAAAAAATATACCCAATTACCGGTACACATTTGATCCCTAACGATTATTAAGTAATTGAACATAAATGGATGTATTACATTTTCTTTATTTTTCATATAATATAGGTACTGTCACACTATATAGTAGATACGTTATAAGAATAAACATAATTATCAATTTGAATTTTTACATGGTTTTCTAAACCATTTGACTATGATCCTATACCTAGTTTATTATTTCTATGATTAATTATAATAGTTAGGTTAACTGTTTAAGTCTTGCTAATACCAAATAACATAACGTACCTAGTCCAATATATTTTTATTATATTTCTGAAACCTTAATTTTCTAAAATGTACATATTATTATCTAATATCTATATTAAATCCTTTCAAAATCACCTTTTAAATATGACGATCAAGTTACTTAAATATTTGATTTTATCGATGTGGCAACGATCAACAAATGGTTCAATTTACATTAATCTATATATACCATTATACGTTTTACTACTCAGTACTGCTGCTATATTAAGGATTGTAATATTGTATACAATTTGTTGATATGTCAAATGTTACATATAATACATTTGGCAAGAATTTAAACTGATAAATATATAAACATATAATATTATACAATTTAAAGTGGATGGTATTCTAATAGTTCGTTGTATGATGACCTGGTGAAGCGTGGTGATTGGACGCAGTCACTAATATAGTCACTAATAATGTGTGCAGCGGTCAAGCAGGCTCCCAGATGGGTGACCACCCGGGTTCTCTGTGATAATCTATCTGCCTCACATAAAAAAAACGCGTACCAACACAAACCAAATGAGGTTGCCGAGTGTCAAAAAACGAAGTTTATTTTTGATTTATTTTTTAACCT
>NW_021770562.1:18173-22686 GCF_005508785.2 Acyrthosiphon pisum
CTAGTTGCGCCACTGGTCATAAAATGACTTTTAGACTTTTAATATACATACATCATCACTTTTTTGAAATGTATTGTTCTAGTTTTAATTAATTATTCTGTATTGTAGCTACACTATTTTTATTATATTTAACAATATTTCACTTATCCCTTAACGATTATATTCTGATGTTATAATGTTTTAGATTTTTAATAATATCAAATAATAGTTTTTAATTTGATTAAACAAATGCAATGATGTCACAACAAATGTATTGTTTTTATTAATTACCTATATTAGACTATTCTGTATGATACATTTTTATAATACATTAATTATTAAATTATACGTAACACATATTTTTAAATTTTACACAATAGGTACATTCATGGGGCACATAGATAACAATGATAGGTGATTAACAGGTATGACACAAAAATTATGAAAAATTTATTAAATAGACAAATGGTTATCCTGCAGACTCTGCAGATCCGGCGACGGCTGCGAACACGGATCTGCAGGTCTCCACGAATTTCTTTTTTAATTAACGTGAAATCAACGAATTCATTTTTCATTTTAAGAAGTAAATTAAGTAATTTTTTTTTTTAAATTTAATTATATTTCACCATTTCAGTCAATTTCGTTTTCATGTCAAAAAATATTTACCGTGAATTGTTTAGAGTTAAAAACGTATATCATTCGAATGTAACTTTTATGGAAATACCGTATAAAGTATAAACACTATACTCTATAGTCTATAATTTAGTTTTGGGTTGGAAAAAAATTAAGTACGCTAGCGTTCTATAAACAAATTAACTTTTTTTTTAACTTAGGGGGCCTCGCTATGGCATTTAAGGAGAACCATTTAGGAAATTTCTAATCACGTCGTCGCCACCTGAGATCTATGTGTTTGCCGTAAATGATTATTAGTGTGTGTAGCGTCAAAGGGGGTCAATTTCAACGGTACAGAGGGCTCTCGCACTCACATATTATTGTTATATTGTGATGATGAAAAAATGTTTATTTTTTACTTAAACATACGATTCTAATTCCGACAATCCGTCGCAACGATTACCTCGATTTTCATTCTTATAAAATATTCTTTTTTTCCACAACACGTACGAGGGATCTATCGAAGCACAATAAAAAAATTGTATTTATAGTTAATTAAACATTTGAGTTGTAAATTCTGAATTGGTTACAATTTTTACTGCAATTTGAATTACAAAAATTAAAAATGTGGCTCGATCGTTCCCTTGTATATATTACGGACAATCCGAATATTTTTTCAAAATGAAAATCGTGGTAATTGTCGACACATGTCGTTGGAATTAGAACAGTAGTTTTTGACAAAAAAAATACATGGTAGTGAGGCCCCTTAATAAAAAGTTAACAAAAAGTGTATAATAACTTTTAACTAACTTAACTGAGTTAACCTATGGTTAAATAAACTTTTAACTTTTAACTCTTTGTTATTGGTGCATATTAACTTGACTTAACTGAGTTAAAAAAAATCATTAACTTGCCCAACCATGAGTCTTGGTAATAATAAATAGGCTGACATACCTCCGCTCAGAATCTTTTTTCGTATGCATCATGCGATGATTGATAAATTAATGAATTAAAATTTTACACGTATATCACAGTGAAGTAGGTTCATAGGTACCTACTATTAATGTAAAGTACATACACGCTACACGTCCCCAAAACCTATTTTACAACAGAATGGTTAAGAAAATAAATATTTTTTTTTATTCCATATTTACCATATAATATTCTTATAGTTGTATTCTTCAAATTATATTTTTAACATAAAAACAACAAGCAACAATATAATTTTATACAAATATAACAAATAGCAATATGATTTTATACAAATATAACAAATAACAAGTAACAATACATATAATACAAACAAGATAATTAGGTATTACGTCCATAAGTATAAATCGATAACGAATTTCAGGATTTCGGCAAAACGGGGTTTTCGGCGGGTACATTGCTCGCCTATGATGAGCTTTCATCCTGGTCCTCCAACCTACAACCCCCTTTATGGGTTGACGATGGTTTTACAAATGGTGCAAAGGTCTGAAACAAGTTAAGATTGATTTTTATTGTTTAGAGTAATAGAAAACCAAATATATAGGCAGTGTGATTAAAATAATAAACTTCGACTTTTAAAAATATTTTTCCATACGCCATAATATAAATAATTCGTGTACAGTGTATACCGGTCATGATATTTAAAAATAAAATATACGTTTTCGTATACTATATTATTATAGTGTACTATAAAGTGTACACGTATAATCGACGTTTAAAATAAAAATGAATTAATAGTAAAATTTAAATTTGATAAACAAAATATGCATTATCATTTTGTATTTTTAAGCAATACATTTTTTAAAGAGAGCATTGAAAACAATTTAAAAAAGAAAATTATTTAAAAAATTTAAAACATGTTTAATATATAAAAATACATAGTATTCAAACGAATAAAACGTTGTTTCGTTTAATTAGAAGAAAAATGTTTTCCAATCATGTTTTCAGGTATTAACCATTCGTCACACTATAAAATACTATATTTATTGTTTAAATATTATTATATTAGGTACTGATTTGAATAATTGTTACATTTTACTTGCACGAATAGTTTTACTCGTTCACTTATATTATGGTACTCTGGTGTATTTTAAGTTTTAACTATCATTAATTTAAAGTATAATAAAATCCTGGGAAAACAGACGATAAGTAGTCCAAAATATAATGGTTAGATTTTCAACTTCAGTATCTTGTTCGACGGGAAAGTGGATCTAGTTGGTGCATTGGGAAGGTCAAAATAACCCATACTCCTAAAAGCGCCGAGAAAAGCAAAATAAAAAAAAAATTAAGGAAAACCTGAAATGTTTACGTTAAATCGGTTTTTGACGAATTCGATTTTGGTTTTTGGTATAACTCTAAAACAAATGACCGTAGACACATACGATTTCCAATGATTGTTTATATTAGCATATTATTTATACGATAAAATTATAAAAATTTTAGGATTTGTTTTGAACTGTTAACGTAAATTTTAAAATTTAAATTTTTTTAGTTTTTTCTATAAATATCAATAAAATGTTATTTGTTGGCCAAAAAGCGTTTTGTTGGGTAAAAAAATAATACAAAGCTCTTGATACATATGTATATTGTTACTTTAACCATTTAAAAATTATAAAAAACTATCAATTATTACCTACAGAAGGTAAATTAAAATTATTTCTATCTATCAATAAATTTACTTCATTAAACTTAGTTTCGTTTTTAATATATATATATTAATAGGCGAATGGACATCTATCTACTTTATCATTGCTCAATTATGTTGTTTTATGAAGTATTGGACTTTTATAACATTATCTAACAGTATAATTATAGTATATATTATATAATATGTATTATAGAGCTTTTAGCTGATCCCGTGCACTTCGTACCAATGTACATACTGGATATGACTCCAACTGCGTTATTTAATATTCGGTGTATGATATGTTCTAGATTTATCTTAACTTTTCTGTTGCCCGGAATAAATATTTTGTTTCCTAGCAGTATATTATCAGATAGGCAATGTTACGGACCTGTGGGGTGCCGCGTGGGTGATGTGTGTTGAAGTGACGGGTGAAAGAAAAAGAAAATATAAAAAAAAAAACAAACAGAACACCGTTTTATCTTCGTTGTGAAAGGTTCGCGTTTATTTTTGATTTAAAACACGTCGTTCTGTGGACGTTATGATTCACTTGCGGATATAACAAAAAAAACAAGCAGGAATATGCTGTCTGTTGTCTTTCAGGTTGCCTCCGGACTCGCTGGACGTGTCGTGTCGTACGTGTGTACCTGGCGAGGTCTAGAAAAACAAATTCCTCGTTTTATCCGGTTCACCGAACGGCCGGCCGACGGTTCCTCGCGCGGGTGTCGCGCGCTGGCGTCGTCCGTCGTCGATTGGCGGTTTTGTTTGAGAGCCACGGCGCGGCTTCCGCGCAAAGGCTGTTTGAATTCAAACAGCTATTGCGCGGGACCGCGTCATACTCCCCCCTCAAACCGCCAACGGCGTTGGTGTTCCGGCCGTTGTAGCGTTGCCGGTGTTGTAGTGGGTCGTGTGTGGTGGGTGGTTGTGGTAGACACCTGACCACGGGCACGTTTTCCGGCTGTGTTCAGTGGACGTGGCCCTGGTGGTGTCTAGCCATGTTGGGGTGACGTGGGGGGGCTAAAGAACATGAGGCTGACCTCCATGTCCTCGGTGTCAGCCGTGCCTGCGGCCGTCCCTCCTAACAGTTCCGCCTCCTCTTCCGGGGATATTTCCATATCTCCGGTTTGGGAGGTGGCGGCTGTTAGTTGTTCCGTGGTTACGGCTGTTCCGGTAGTGATTGTCACTTCCGGCCCCGTGACCACGGCGAGGTCTGAAGTCGCAGGTCTGGATTGTGACGGAGCTGGTGTTGGTATCGGGTTCGGATTTGCGGGTGGTGCCGGTTTTTCCAGGTGGTGTTGTTGGGACGTC
>NW_021770562.1:23364-25427 GCF_005508785.2 Acyrthosiphon pisum
GCATGTTAGCGGCCGTTTTTGGTGGTGGCATGGTCGCTGTCCTTGGCGCCGGTACTGGCGTCTCCATCAGCGGTTGTGGTGGTTGGCGCTCTGGTGCCCGCGTCGACGGCATTGGTGGTGCTGATCGAGCTGTGGCCGCCGGTCTGGTCGTCACCCGCCTTGGGCTACGGGACCTGTAGTGCCGCATTGCCGTTGTTGGCTCGCCACTTGTCGCCCTACGGAACACGTCGGTGCGGTCTTCCCACCCCCGCGTGTAGGCGGCCCACAGTACCGGGTCCCGCTTTAGCTGCGCCGTGGTCATCTGCCGTACCCTTGCTGCCGTTGTGGTGTTGGTGCCCTCCTCCAGGCTGGCCGCCCTCAGCAGTTGTTGGCTGCGCTCAAGCAGTTCCGCTGCTTGTTGGAGGGTGCTGGATGTGGTCTGCGGTTGTCGCTCCATTTGGGAGTGTAGTGCTGTTCCGACTGAAATTCAATACCTTAAATGCTATTGTGGGTCTATGGTTGATGGGTGGGCGGTTGGGCGGGTTGGTGGTGTTTGGGGTGTGGCGGTGGTTGCCCGTTTGAGGCAGGACACGTGAATTTTGCGTGCTGGCTGTTCGTCTGTAACGAAAACACCTTTGCCTATGCGTTTGTGCAGTTTTACCGGTCCCCACCATTTCAGTGCGAAGCCAGCGTGAAATTTTTTGTGCGCGCTTGACAGGTGGTGTGCCTTGTAGTACACTGTGTCATCTGTTTTGTACTTTGTGTCCGTCGGGCCACCTGTTGCAGGTGGTGCGGTAAGTACATGGTTTTCGCGCCTCGCCATGTCCATATTTATTTGGTCGATCGGGTTGTCCGCTGTCCGCGACAGTATCCAGTCCCCCCGGCCTTTTGCCCTCTCTCCCGAGGACGAGTACCGATGGTGGATATCCTGTCCGGTCGTTGCACCTGTTCCTGATCGAAAAAAGTATGGGGGCTAATCAGGTGTCCCAGGTGTTGTGGTGGCCATTGACGAGTAGCGCGCGTAGACCTTTTTTTAATTCCTGGTTACGGCGTTCGACTGGGTTGGCCCTCGGGTGATATACCGGAGTTGTCCAGCCCTCGGCTCCCCACTGTTTGATCGCTTTACGCATATCGTTTGCTACGAACTGTGGGCCGTTGTCGCTTAAGCACACACGGGGGTATCCGAAACGTGAAAAGAATTCTCGTTTGAGCGTTTCGGTTATTGTTTTTGTAGTGGCTGTTTCGAGGGGGTATGCCTCGTTCCATCTACTAAACAAGTCCGTGGCGACCAGTATATATGACCAGTATATACGACCAGTATGTAAATAAAAACTAGTATATTCGTAAAAAACTTTATCTATACAAACAATTATAATATGTAAATACAAACTAGTATATTCGTAAAAGCTTAAGCTCAACATGTATATACACAACATGTAGGGTATAAGTTATGTTCCACAGAAGCGATTGTAGGTTCGTATGTCAGATCTATGTGTGTAGATGGCAAGGTTCCAGAGATCTTCCTAACCGGAGGGTCCAGCGTTACGGGTGTATCGCACCTTCGTTGCTGCCCGTCTCGCTTACCACTATCATGATCTGACAACACGTTCCTATGATCCGAATCCGATCATGCTCGGTGGCTGTGACGTCGTTGAATTACATACTTAAATTATATTTTTTGTTATGTTCTGATGAAATAATAAGTAAAACATATACTACTATACCTTTAAATATCTAACAGAATAATAATATCTGAATCACTTAAGAATATATACCTATACCAAAATTGTGAATAAACAGTAGTAAAATAAAATAAGAGATATTCCAATGTTTTATTTTATTTTATTAAATATATTGATTAAATAAATAAATATTAACATTTACAGTTACAAAATAAAATTAATAAAAATGGAATCTGTTGCAAAGGAAAAGTACCTCAAACGAAAAATAGAAGAAAGTTATGAGCAATTGGAAACGATGTTTGACGAAGACATGAAGATGAAAATTTGTATAAAATCAAAATTAAAACATTAGCCAAAAATTAAAAACTAAATATGAAAAAAAAAACTCAAACTAGAATACAA
>NW_021770562.1:25477-30726 GCF_005508785.2 Acyrthosiphon pisum
GTCGTTTCTAGCGAAACCACAACCCCGGCGAGTCCGACTCCAGAGGCCCGGATGTTGTTGGGCCTCAGCACCGGGGCACTAACCTTGCGGCAGTGGGGCTCCCCGGTCCCGCTGTACGGGTTTTTGGGCGGGAGGCCAGTGTTACACAGGTCCCGCCCCCGTCGGTGAGTTAACTCGGGTGGCGTGGGGTCGTCAGGCCCATCCCAGCAAGCTGGGCCCTGCGCGGATGTAGGAGTACTTCCTATTGTAGGAGCAGGATTTTCCTTTCTTTTTCCCTTCTTCTTACCTCTTTCTGGGTTAGTGTAGTCTTCGCGAATTTACATAGTGCTTCCCAGGCTCCCCTATATTTGATGTACGTGGAATTTTCGTATGGCCAGGGGTTGCCCTGGCTCTCCAGTTCGTTCCTAAGTGTTGTTCTGCTTTCCGTGGCAAGCGTACATCCTTCCAACATGTGTTCAGCGGTATCCTTGTGGTGACCGCATATGCAGGCCGGGTCAGCAGCGAGGTCGAAGCCCGTGAGTTTCCAGTTGAAATCTCCATGGCCCGTTATAATCTGTGACGTGTAGTGGTCGAAAGGTAAAGGTGTAGTGATCCGCGTTCTCACGTCCGGGATAAAGGTGTAAGTCCATCTTCCCTTGATGGACCCATCCCATAGTCTTTGCCATTCCCTTAGGCATTTGTCTTCTGCTTCTTGGCGGGTCATGCCGTTCCCTATGTTGATTTTCATTTCGATTTGTAGCTGTATCGGCGGTACCCCAGCAATTACCTGTAAGGCTTTTGTTGAGGTGGTGTTGTAGGCTCCTGTTACCGCAAGGAGGATCCGTCGTTGGGCGCTTTCGAGTTTTGATTTAAGCCTGGCGCTTATTGTGGGATACCACGTGTTGGCGCCATAGGTAATTCTTGGTAGGTATACGGCCTTGTAGAGTAGAATTGCTAACGCCGATAATGCGCCCCACTTTGACTTCCTTATACCTTTTAATCTTGAGAAAATGTCCGTGCTGGAGCCCAGTAACTGCACTGCATGGCTTTTGAAAGTAAATCCAGCTTCCAGGTGTAGACCTAGGTACTTTGTAGTTGCCACCGATTTTATGCGGTACTCTCCCATTTTCACGGTGAAGCCCGGTACGAGGCCTCCCTTCAGCGGCACCAACACTGACTTCTCCCTGGAGAAGGTGAGGCCGCGTTCGTCAGCCCACGTTGCCGCTATCTGGAGTGCCCTTTCTGTTTTGCCTATAACTTCATTACGAGTGTTGCCTGCCGTGAGGATGGCAATATCATCTGCGTATACAACTATGGTGGTATCTTCAGGCAGTACGGTCTTTAGAAGTGGGTCCATGCATATATTCCATAGTCTGGGTCCGAACTTGCTACCTTGCGGACAACCTCTTGTTAGTCTGATTGTACGGCTCTTGCTACCTATGCCATATGTTGCTGTCCTATTGCTAAGGTAGTCAATGGTCAGGACTATCAGCTTCTGGTCACATCCCAAGGTGCACATGCCAGAACCGGCCATCTCACGTTATCAAATGCACCGCTTATATCGAGGAAACAGCCTAACACGTGTCTTCCGTTCTCGTAAGTCCAGTTCTTTACCTCAGCGAGTGCAGTGTGTGTTCCTTTTTCTGGCCTGAATCCATGTTGTTTCTGACCGAGTAAGTGCCCAGAGTCTTGCTCTAATATGTTACAGATTACCTCTTCCAGGATTTTGCCCAAGACTGGAAGTAAACTAACCGGTCTGTAACTTTTCGGCTTTAAGGGGTCTTTGTTCTTGCCCTTCAGCAGAACCACTACATAGGCATGTTTCCAGGTGTTTGGAAATTTTTCTTGAGTCAGGCACTTATTTACTATCTGAAGTAAGTGGACTCCAATAACTGGCCATGCCGCCCTTATGATTTTCGCAGATACCCCGTCTGCCCCGGGGCGCGGTTTTTCTGCCTCCATACAATAGACCGAAGCTCATCCAACTCTATGGTAGCTGGTCGTATGGTTCACTTGGTTCACTTGGTAGAGTTGCTGGTGGTATGTCATTCGCTGAGTGTGGTATTAGTTCATTTACCATGAGCTCAATAGTATAGTCTAAGTTTGTAAGGATTTGATAATTTTGGAGATCATCAAAAACCACCCACGACCGAAGGAGAACACTTAGGAACTATAGCATCCTTGTTTAAAGATATAAAGTGAGAAAATAGAATTGGATAATATAAGATCCAGAATTGAACCATAACTATTAAAGATTGTATTTATTTGAAAAAGATTAAGAAATGCTAGGTTTTCCAAAAAAATAGCTTCAGGAGAGGATAGGTTTAAGTTAGCATTTAATGATGCTTTACTTAAATTTGGCAAATTAAAATCACCGAAAAGTAGAAGGTCATCATTTGGGCGAGAAGAAATTAGGTTATCCAAAAGAGAAAAATATTCATTATACAAAGAAGATGGAGAATTTGGCGGAAAGTAGATACAACCCACAATTAAATTTTTAATGTTATTAATTTTTACAGAGACAAAGCATAATTCTAACGATTTTACATCAATATGAATTGGTGAGGAAACACATTTTTTGTTAACTGCTATTAAGACACCTCCTCCTCTGGTCGACGAGCTAGATAATAATGATCTATCACATCTATAAATTTCGTAATTTACGAGACCAAGTTCAAGTGAGTTAATATTATTATGTAACCAGGTTTCGGTAAAAGCTAAAATATTAAAATCTAAAAAATCTATATTGGTTTTTAATAAATTTAATTTAGTATTAAGACCTCTTACATTTTGGTAGTAGCAGCTGAATATGTTGTGAATGGAAATTAGTTTTTTGAATTGATAATTTTTGGAGTGCCTTTGATGTATTTGATGATGAGATCCTGTTCTCCATTAGATTGACGGTTGAGAAGTTCTTGGCGAAGGTGTGACATGTACTCTTGTTGCTGTTTGGTCCGGTCAGAAGAGAAACGAAGGTCTTTCCATGTAGAGTTTGATTTTAATTTATTTTGATATGAGAATAATTCAAAAATATCTTTTTGATCCGAAAAATGTAATTTTACTGGTCTGGGTTTGGCGGTATTAGAAGAAGAAGGTTTGCCCAGACGAGTGACAGAATTTGGTTTGATTTTTAAATTAAGAAAATCACATGTGTACCTTATTGTACCATTTATAATATGTACCTTATTTTACAAGGCAATTTATTAAATCATACCATCAGTTACCAACCTATACATATAAGTACTTATAAGTAATTGTTGTAAATTTTTCGATAACACTCCATTTATGTTTAACTGACTTGCAACCAAATATATTTTAATATACACGTAACCAATTAATTTACCTATATAATACACTAAAATTGTACTATTTATTATATAATTGTATAACTGCAGCAGGTAATCATCGAGGGAATTTCATTTTTACGACTGTTTGCTATTAAATCGTAATAAATAACGAGGGAATAAATATCTAAACGAAAAATCTCGTGATATCACGTAACTATATGGTTGAAAGTTCTGGTAAGCAGTAATTTATTTGATTCGGCCGAGATGTTGTAGCAAAGATACTGCAGCGTACTACGCGATCGTCGTCCATCATTTATTTACTCAAACACCGTAATGAATTTATCCAAGCATTTTCTTATACATACAACATAATATGAAACTGAAAACCGAAACAACGCACCCACGGGACATCAATTTAAAGGCAGAGAAACAATCCATAAGTATATCTTGATCGAAATATAATACACGCTTCTCGGCCGGTTCGAAAATACATTACACTGAGCCCATAGAAATAAAATATTTATATATATTTATAAAATGTATGTATTTTGTACAAGCTTGTTATATTATTGTAGATCATGTATAGAGATATTTAAGTGACAATGCTTTATTGTGCAGGGATCGGAGGGAAAACGATAATTGTTGATCCGCGGTTGTAGCAACGGATGATGAATGAAACCGAGCAGTGTGAATAAAAATACATCGCAAACAGAGCGACGAGTGACGAATTTTTAAATTTAAATTTATAGTATGATGCATAAATTTATAATATAGGTAGTAAAATATAGGTAATATTAAATATCAGATTAATGATAAACAATAATTTTAAATTTTAATACTGTCATATATTTATCATTTAAGACGTGTTTCTACGTAATTTCAGTCAAGCTTATAAATTAGTGTGATTTAAACTTGTAATTGATAATAATATACATTTATATTTTTTTTCTTGTCGAATGTCGTTTACGTAAATCATTTAAATAATAATTTGTCATTATTATCGATTTGTTTTTTTTAAGCTGAACACACTTAAATAATTTTTTTAAGTAATAAAAATATCTTTCAATCATTATTGATAATATAGGTGGTATATTATATACTTATTTGAAATGTCTCCTTTATTTATTTTATATACCTAAATGGTTAACAAAGTTTCATCTACCTATAAAGGTTTTAGTCCACACTAACTTAAAAACTAGAAATAAATATTAATAGATATGTACCTATACATTATGTGCTAATACATATTAATATGATTACATATTAGGGAATATTTACAATTTACATGTACAGATTGTGCCAGTGTTCCCACGTTGAGGGCTTGGCGTAGTTCATTATTGATTATATATTACCATTGATTATACATAGTATAATATGTAGTATATGTATAATATACTAATATACTACTATACTATAATATATACTATTATACATAATAGTATATGTATAATCAATGATATTACCTATATTGTGAGTATTTCATTCATACACTGGTACTGATTTTTTGTACTAATGCGGTAAAATTGTATCTTTATAATTCAAAATGTTTGTATTTATAATAGGTAAGTAGTTATAGAATACCAGCAAAATGAACAAACAACAGTTCAAGTGTAAAAACAAACAATCGCTTATCCAAAACGCCGGGTAATCATAATTTTACTATTAAAATAAATTGTTTTCTTCTAAACTTTTGTGTGTGTGTGTCTAGTATCAGGAACCGGGGGTTGGAACTGCTTTGAACATTACGTAAAACATAGGTCCTACACTCCTACGAAAAACTGAAAAAATTACCTAATGGGCAATAGTGTAAAACGCCACAGTAAAAAAATTTTAAAAATTGACAAACGAGTAGATACCTAGCTATAATATGTTACACCTAATTTTTATTTGTTTCACATTTTTAAATATTTTTTTAAATCTGTTTATTTGCATTAATATAATTGTATTATATAGTGCCTACTAAGTTAAATGTACATTAAGTGG
>NW_021770562.1:30776-41356 GCF_005508785.2 Acyrthosiphon pisum
TCGAACATCTCAGATATAAATGTCATTAATTAAGATTGATGTTTTGTATCGACGATTCAATTTTAGCTTCAATAATTCCACTTTAGTTGTTAAAGATTCTTGTTGAGAAGATAAAGTGTTTAATTGTGTGGAATGATCATTAACTTTTTTAGTAAGAGCTGCTAATTTTTCAGATAGAGCATTAATTGATGTCACTAATTTATTATTTGTAGTTTTTAATTCATTAACAGATTTAATTAGGGTATCAATTTTATTTTCCATGTTTGTGAAATAAGTGAATACGGCGCAAGGCGTAGATAAATATTTAGCTAATGAACACTAAAATAAATTAAGGGGCAGCGTGTATGTTAAATACTGGCAATTATACTGAAGTATTAATCTTTATGGCTTAGCGTTTAAGTCTCCCGAATAAACAGCTGTTAGAGTAGTTTGTGTTAACACTAGATATAGTAGTTATCATGTGGCAAACAAAAAAAAAAATTTACTCACTAATTGAGATGTAATGATTCTGTCTTTGAAAGGTAAACACTTAAAAACCAAAACGGCAGTGACTCTTGATGCATAAAGTGAAAAAAGAACTATACTGTAGAAATAAATTTAAACATTAAAATCACTCGTAGCATTAAAAATTAAAAAAGTATTAGAGAGTATTATATCATATACTGTTATCACTAATGGATGATACCATCGATGGCTGCCCAGACCCCGTGCTGTTCGTTAGTATGCGACTTAGCTACCCTGGTGTTGCTGTCCTATAGGTCTGTTAGCCTACCATATATCGTGTAGGCTTCTTGTACTATCGCAAGATCTATGCCGTTCGAGATGCAGTATGAGCGTAATTCAACCGACACTACCATTGATCTCGCCATGTTGAGCTGAGCTATTTTTATTTCTTTATTCGTCATAGTTGGTTTTGTGTTGTAGAGCCCTGACCTTTGCTGCCCACGTGTCACAATCCTTGGACAGAGTTGTGTGTGAGCCTTTACAGTGGGCTTAGCGCGGTTTGTTGTCTTTATTGGGACAATCCTTCCTGTTGTGCCCAGGGTCGGCACAGTGGAAGCAGGTGGTGGTTTCTGCTATGCATTCAGTGGTCTTGTGGCTAGTTTGCAGGCATCTCCTACAATGAGGAACCACTGTATATGGCCGTGGGAAGGTAGAGACCATACCCACAAATATCCTATTGCCATTTAGTAATTTATATGCCCTGGACGAGACCTCAATAACCCAGTCATTGCTGATTTGGTTCCGCTTGCCGCACCTGAAGAGTGGCCGCAAGTCTTCGTTTGTGCAATTTGCCAGTTTTTCCTGGTTCTGATTTAGGATTGTCTCTGTGATAAAATCATCCGAGTAGTAGTCGATGGCAATGCCCTTTAATTTAACTCTGGGCTTCTTAGGCCCTTGTTCCCTGATTGTCAGCGCATCGATGGATCTGATGGCCTCAACGGTGTCCTTGTCCGAGCTGGTTAGAATAAAGTTCCCGTCAGCTGTCTTTCTGCAGCTATTCATCTTCGGGTTTGGAATTTTGTTGCTAACCGCTTTCCATATGTCGTTTATACTGAGAGTGCTTTCTTTGCTGTCGACCACGAACGCTGGTTTGACAGGTCGGCCTTTAGCTTCTTTTAGCTTTGCCGAGTCATTTTTCCGGGTGCGGTCCCGGCGACTATTTTTGCCTATGGCGGACTGCCCCTCCAGAGCAGGAAAGTCGCCAAGTCTATCCTTTATGGGGCGTGTAACATCTCACACGATGGCTTACCCAGATTCGGCGTGGAGCGTACGTTGACGAATCACTTTAGTGGGGAGGTCGCCAACCCACAGCCGAGATTCGGAAATCGGAGCGTGTGGGATTTGTAATAATATAATAATGTAAATAGGGAAAAAGCAATAAGTACATACAATTGATGGGTGGTAGGAAAGTATATTGATTTTAATAATAGTAATATAAATGAATAGGTAATTAATTTATGGCCAAGAAAAGCCTACGGGCATAAAAACTTGGCCGCAACAAAATGGTCACCTTAAAAAAAAACAACAAATAGGTACATAATAATAATAATTCAAAACTGCACTATCGCAGGGTACTAGCACGGCACCTATGTGGTTACCGGCGTACACAAATAATAACCATAATAATAATAATAGGAGTACACTATAATCGTAGGTACTCTACATAAAGAAATAGACGAAATACCGGCCAAGTTTTATCAGATGATAATAATAATAATAATGGTGTTACCCAAATTTCGATGTGTGACCCGGGCATCGTCCGCGGCAAACGGTGTACCTACTCACAGGTCATGTTGTCCGGCAGAGAGGCACAAAAAGAGTAACGGGCGACGGACGAGTCACACATCACACATCACACATCACACATCACACATCACACGAAAAAACGTATTATATAATAATTAGGTAATCAATGATTATTGGCCGGTATTTCGTAATTGCTTTGAGCGGTTCCCTTTGCATGCTCCCGAGGGCGTTGATACCCTTCTTTAGGGTGCACCCTTCTACAGCCCAAATCTCCGCCGCGTACGTGATACGCGGGAGGAAGACTGCTTCGTATATGATCTTTGCTGCCGCTCGGCCCATGCCCCAATTCGCCGACGTCATTTGTCGGAGTCTTTTGTACATACCTTCCGATTTATTTTTGAGGGACGACACGTGATCCCAGAAGCTTTCCCTGGGGTCCAGAATGACGCCCAGATACTTTGCTGTCGCTTCGGCCACGATCCTTTCGTCATTTTCACCGGATCCAAAGCCGACTGAGTAGCCGGGCTTCAGGCCTCCTTTTAGGCTAAGTATTTGGCTCTTGGTTGGTGAGAACTCTAACTCATATGCCTTAGCCCACGCTTTAAGGCTATCCAGGTACATCTCGATTCTGCTGTGTGCAGTGGGGGCCTCGCAGCTGCCACCGTGAGAGCAATATCGTCCGCGTACAGCACAATGTTTGCGGTTTTGCCCAGTTGTATATTGCTGATGTCCGTCATAGCGACTTTCCACAGCGTTGGGCCCAGCTGTGACCCCTGTGGGCAGCCGCGTTCAATAGTCCTTGTATACTTTTTGCCCTCGATCACGAGGCTTGCTGATCTATTTCCTAAGTATTTCTGGATTAGTCTTATTGTCCTTAGCGAGGCGCCGAGTGCGTCCAGTCTGGACAGCAGCGGGTACCAGCCGACGTTGTCGAAGGCCCCGGTGATGTCCAGAAAGACCCCGAACACGTGCCTGCCGTTGCTGCCTTTTACCTAGTCGTATAAGGACTTCATGGCCGTGATGGTCGACCTACCAGGCACGAAGCCATGTTGCTGATTGTAGCTGTTTAATTCCGTTTCAGCTTCTAGGTCCTGGATAATTAGTGTCTCAAATGCTTTCGCCATCGTGGGCAACATGCTGATTGGCCTATATGACTTCGGGTTCGTGGTGTCCTTTTTACCCTGCTTAACGAGCACGACTAGCTTGGCGCACTTCCAAGCCTGAGGGAAGGTGGCCTCTGTGATACACGTCCTGAAGAGATGTACTATTTCGTCACGAAGGACCGGCCATAACTTCCTTAACAGCCCGGCCGTAACACCATCGGCTCCGGGTGCCTTTCCAGGACTCATTTTCCAAATCGCCGCCTTGACTCTTTCGTAGTCTATCGTGCCGTTATAGTCATCTAGGGGCCCGCTCTTCGTAAGGTCTCTTTTTTGCCGCTCTCTTGGGAAGAAAGACCCTAAGATCACCTCTGCTGTCTCGTCGATTGTGTTTGTCATCACTCCATCTGGGCGAGCCATGGTGGAGGGGACCATTTTGGACCTGGGACCGTTCTTTGCCCAGCTGAACGCTTTTCCCCACGTGTTGGCGTTAATGTCGCCAGCAAAGCAACGCCACGCTTCAAGTTTGGCAGTTCTTATTTGGGCGACGTATGCATTTCGTACCTGATTATAGGCCGGTCTGTTGGTTCTATGGAGGCCAAGTCTCCTCATACGGTCTAAGGACTTTTTGGCTGTGGTGAGTTCAGCTGTCCACCAGGGCTGTTTGCCCGCTCTCCGGCCTGTTCGGCTCATTCTCGGCATGGAATCCGCAGCTGCACTTTGTATTATACTGACTAATGTCCGTGCCTTACCTCTTCCTCGTCGCACGGCTCAATGTGTCCGGGGTCGCCTCAAACCACCGCGAAGGTGCCAAGGTAGACCCCCGTTTTCGCCCTCAGCGCTATCTGATCTGGGCTTTCATTTTCATAGCTGTCTCCGGGGACCAGGGCTTCGATAAGCCTCTCCCCAGTCTCCCGGAGCGTGGTGGTGTACGATCCGTTCGTTCTTCGGATTGCGGCTGGAAGGCGTTCAGTAGGTCTGGTTCCACCAGACTTTAGCCAGTTAAAGACAGGGCCCCACGGTTCGTTATTCCCCGTGTTAGTGACGTATTCACGCCAGACCTTCCTCCTGGCTTTAAAGCATCGTCTTTTGTGCGCCGTTTTTCGTTTTACGTAAGCACGACGAAATGCTCGTCTCTGGAATGTATTTTTACAATTCCTTAGGCCGGCCTTCCAGCGGCCGAGGGTGCTCAATTCTCGGTCAAGTGTACTATTCCACCACGGGGGGGTCTATGCTTTCTGCACGATTTTGTGCTCATGTGTTTTTCACAGGCCTCTTTCAGCACTGCTGATATCGCTCTAGCGTTTACGTCGACGTCCGGGCACTCAAGCTCCTCGACCCTTGCGTATCGGCCGTCTTACAGGGTCCTACGGAAATCTGGCCAGTTTGTTCGGCTCCAGTTATACCTCAACGCCGTCTCCTGGGGTATCACCCACGCGTCATTCCGTACTATTATTTCAAAGCTTATTAGCGCATGATCTCTTGATGTCAGATCGTGGGTGGCGGACCAGTCCTCGACTCTGACGTTTTTCGACGTCAGAGTGACGTCCAGGCACGCCGACCCCCGATTTCTGAACGTGGGTGGGTACCCAGGCTTTTTCTGTACTGTCATATCATTTTGGCTTATGAATTCTACCACAATGTCACCTCTCTGGTCCGTTTTGATATCGTGCCATGCCGTGGACCTTGCGTTTACATCCATACAGACGATTACGCCACCGCTGATTCCGTCCAGTATGGACTCGAGGGCGCTGACGCTCGCCTGGGTGGGTTCCGAGAACTGGAAATACGATGAAATCACAGTCAATCGGACGTCTCCCATTGAAATCACAGCCACGGCATTGTGTGGAGTACTGAGCTGTTTTAGTCCCAGGACACATATGGCTTGGTTCGCTACTATGATCGCGGCTTTAGGCACGCGTCCGGTAGCTATCACCTTATAGGGATGCCTGTCAAGAAGGTAGACCCCTTTGCCATCGGTCGCCGGTTCCTGTATTAGGCAGATGTCTGCGGCTTTGCTCGCTAATAGTTTATCGATCTGGTGCATGACCATTTTTGATCTAGCAGCGTTGATCTGAAGGACCTTAATTAGAGTTTCGGTACAATCCGCGGCAAGTCTACCAGTGTCCGGGTTAATTATGCAGTCATCCGGTCTGGTTGTTCCTTGCGCTACGCGCCCCTCGGTCTGTGTCGACAGTGTGGCTGGACCCACTGTCTCGTCTGTGCCGACTTCTAATCGACCTTCGCTTGTTACTGTCGTGCTTTCGTCGGGGGGCTGTCCCCCAACGTCCTCGACCTTCCTTTCCGGGGGTCGGACAGTTCCCGGCTTTTGGTAGTTCCCATTCCAGAGACGTCTGCTCTTCGAGCGTTTACGGGACGACACGGTGGCACCGACCGAAGTGGTACCAGCGTCTCGGCCAGGAAGGGAATTATTTTTCGACGGGCCGCTCAGCTCCGCCTCGGTAGAACTAAGTCTATCACACATTGGTGGTGGGGCCCCGCAAACCGAATCCCCACCTTTCGAGCCGCAGCTCGTCGGGGTGTCTTTATACTGTGCCATTGTGTACCATAGATTTAGTAGTCTTTTTAACGCCCGCGATCGACCACCTCGCGAGGTTCCCGCCATATCACCGGGCGGGTTCGGTTCGGAGATGCGCCCTCCGCCGGCGTTGAGAGCTTGGAACGGGGCTTAGCCCGAGACAGAGCGGCCGGGCCTTCGCTAGACCGCTCTCTCCCGGCCCCGCAACCACGCGAGGCCCGTCGGCCGCGGCCTCAATTCCGCGACCTGCTTTCGCCCGCCCACAGTTCCGTACAGCCGAGGGCGAGCTGATCAGATGGGCGTCCAAGGGTACGGCCTTGTGCGGACGCCCACCGCCTCCAATACTTATCCGAGACCTTACGTTTTCCTAGTATTTTTCTAAGCTAACTAGGTCTCGCCCACCCTGGGGGAAGGTGTGGCGCAAGCTATCCCGAAGGTCATAGGCAGCCCCGTTCCTTGGAACAGGCGCACGCCCCAATGCGGCCTGCCCCGGGGGTCGCTTCGCGGTTTCAGTCCCTAGGACTTGGAGCCTCAAGTCTACTCCGTTGAGGCCGTATGCCTCCAGCTTCGACCCGGGCCAGATTTGTTAGCAAGTTTTGCAACGTAACACGTCTTGGTGCGGGTCTAACTGGCACATACCGTATCATTCTGCACACCCACCGGCCCCGTCCGCGCGCGCCGCCGAACTCCCGCGGCGAGCCTAAGGGCATCACCAACAGACTCCCGCGGCGCGCCCAGCGCGCGTCCCGTGGACGGCTTTCCGATAAGCCTTTCTCAAGCGGCTCCTTGTAAGTCTCCGTCGAGCCAACCAAGACAGGCCAACCCGAGACGCTGTCCGGGTCCTGGGTCCGGAGGGCGCTCCACCTTTAATCATGGGAGCATGTACCGCCTTTCGCGGTGGCTTGCACCACCAGCGCTCCCACTCTTTCAGGCCGCGGGTACACCGGCTCAATGGCACCATCCAGCATCCCGGACCAGGCCCACGCTCCGCCGCCCTCGAAGCTAAGTTGCCGCGTGATTTTTGTGTCGGTCGGAATCCACGTGTGCGCCGTCGGCCCGGCTCGCCAGTTCCATCTTTCTCCCAGGTTCTTTAGGGGGTCCGACTTCACCGGCGACCCGGCCCGCCGGCGCCGCTCCGCTTCTTTCGGTCGGCACTAAGATGTCGCCTGCACGCACGCTGCAAGTGTGGGTTGCAGCCGGCTTCCACGGAGTGGTCTAAGTCTTACAGCGACAAATTGTGATAGTTGACGCGGGCTGAGCCCGCTGGTTTCAAAAACCACTTGCGTTCGACGCGAGTTTATCTGACCTCCGCCAACTACCCGATATTTTCTCCTCGAGGTAACAGTCTTCCCTTGTCGGCTTAAAGTCGTTCGGCCAGCAGCGGATTCTATCGGATTTCAGTCAAACTTGCTTTCCGCGGTTGGTTGCGGCCTCTGTCCCCAGGGCGCGGCCAGGTCTCTCCGTCCACGCCCCGGGTCGGCTTCGCAGGCCGTGGCAATGATTAACTGTTGGTCCGCCTTTAGTGGCGTAAGTCAGTTACTATCGGGCCCGATTCAAAACTTCGTGTCCGTTTCCCTGACCTGTGCTTAAGTTCACTGGATGCCGCCTTATTCCCTGGTAGCGCGCGTCCATGAGACGCGCTCTACCAGTTTTCGGGTGGTGTCATCCGCAGGTATACGCTCAGTGTCCCGCCGAAGTCCCGCCGGGGTTCAGGTTTGCAACCGAACTCCAAGCCTTCGTGTCTTGGACACCGATGTCTCTCCCGCGATGACCGTGTGACGCGCCGGCGTTCTCGCCTTCGACTCTGCGCTCGATTACCACGCATGATTTCCACGTACGCAGCCACCGGTTGACCGGATCACCAACGTGCGAAGGTTTTGTCGGGCATTATCACGGCTCCTGAGACGACGCCCTAAAGCGATCGTAACCGGGGACCCGAAGGTCTCTTAGGACTTTGCTATCAGCGCGCTAGCCACGCCGTACCCGCGCCCGCTGACTTCTGCATGACTTGCTCCTGAGAGATTTACGAATATGCAGGATAATGTAGAGCTTTCGAGCCCCTTAGGAGAGTGATTCGGCTCGTCGGGCACTATCCTCAGACCGACTGATCGCCGGGGACTTCTTCCCACGCGACCGAGGTAACGGCCGCGAGGGTTCGAATTTTTCGAGTATTTGCTACAAGTGGCTGTGACCTATCTGGCCCACTCCCACCAGGACACGGACGCTCCCGCCCGGGAGTCGCGCACCGTGATGCCGATTCGACCGGGCAGGCGCGGCTGCACCCAGCATGGGGCGAGACCAGCCGTGCATACACACGTGTTTGGCTTACATGCCCGCGGGGAGAGCGACCGGTGGCCGCGTCGTCACCCCAGGCATTAGTCCGCCGTCACGGTCTTCGCCGTGTCCGGGTAGGTTGTCTTCGCCGCCGTGTTCGGTCGAAGTATATTGCTCACGGGCACAACTCCGCGGCTAGTGCTTTGACCATCGGCTCGTCCCCAGCGGCCGGCTCAGGAAAAACTTAAGTCGGGGCGTAGTGGTACGGCCATGGTTTATTTAATAGAAAAACCCGGCGCGACGCCGATGAGGCGCCGTGCCGGGTCTGCCGGACGAGCCATTGAGACACAGAGACCTTTTGAAAACAATTTTTGGCTGAACTCAGCTCGTCGCGCCCGTAGGCTCTAAGAGAGCCCTAACCAGCTCTGGGCGCCCGCCGGCAAGCCGACACGCGCCCAAAGTAGAGGGGCACTGACCCGGGCATAACTCGGGGCAGTGGGGCTCCCCCCTTCCCGTGGGACCGATCTCACCCCCGTTAGGTAGGTCATCATCGGTGGGATGTTCGACAGGGCAAGCCCAATCTCCCAGGATTCGCTGGCTCAGCAGGCTCTTGGTGGGCCTTTACCACGGGCGCTCGCCCGCGATGCATAGGTCGCAACCCCACCCCTTTAGTCGCCTCGTACGACAAGCGGGGTACACTGTGTCTGTATTCTTCCATGTCCCCAGACACAGGGCCCGATGTAGGTGTGGCCTACTCACCTAAGCTTTCGGCCACCGCGGCGCCTCCAGTTGTCCGCGAACATCTGTTGTCCGCGTCAGTGCCGCCCGCGTCCCCGACGCACGAGTGTCCCCTCAGGACGACCCCACATGTGAACCCCTTCTGCCAGCTCGCTCCGTGACACTCGTCGGAACACATGTGGGGTTTGGCACTCTGGCGCGCAGAGTGTCTTGCCCGTCCAGCTATTCACGAGGTTGTGGCCTCTCAAAGTAGGCGGCTACCTTCGCAAACTTAACCAGCGAGTTGTATGTTGCCTTGGATGAAACCATTGTTGCCATCTCGCATGGCCATGTGTATCCGGCTCTGTGAGCTGCCAGCTCGAGGTGGGCCCTGTGTGGTTTGTGGATGGGGCAGTCGTATATGACATGCCTAACGTCCTTGTTGCCAGTGTCGCACGCACAGCGCGGGGATTGCTTGAGCCCTAACTCCGTGAGCTTACTGTTGAAATTCCCGTGGCCGGAGAGGAATTGCGTAATTTCGTGTCCCAGCGCGAGTGGAAGTCTCAGCCTGCGTCTGACATCTGGAAAGCATTCAAACGTCCACCTTCCCTTCTGGGTTCCAGTCCAGCGCTCTTGCCAGCTATCCAGTGGATCTTCTGCAGCTGCACCAATGGTTGCGGCTGTTAGACGGTCCGGAAGGAGCTTCGCCTCCTCTTTAATGGCCATCCAACCTAACTCCAAATCTAGTGGGGGTACTCCGGCTAGGATCTGTAGCGCGAGCGTGGATGTGGACCTATAGGCTCCTGTCATGCCTATTAGTGCTCGCCTCTGGAGCGACCCGAGTTTGGCTATTGCCGCCTTAGACACTATCGCCTGTGACCAAAACCGGACACCATATGCCACTTTAGGCAAGAACACACCTCTGTATAACGTCATTAGGGTGGTCCGCTTGGTTCCCCAGCCGTCCCCCATTGTCCCACGCTGACGGGTTGAAGAGCGTGTGCTCAGTGCTCAAGAGTTTTTCCACATGTTGCTCATAAGACCTGTCTTCGGCTAGCCAGATGCCCAGGTATTTTATTCAGTCCACTATGGCAATTCTCTCGTTTCTGAAGGCTATTGTGAACCCTGCAGCTAGGCTGCCCTTAGTCATCATGGCCTGAGACTTCTGGGCGGAAAACGTTAGATCCCTATGGTCTGCCGATTCCAGTGCCGGTCTAAGCGCTTCTTCGGCGCGTTTTATCAGTGACACCCTTGTTCGTGCCGCAATACTGATGGCGATGTCATCTGCATACGCCTGGATTGCCACGTACTCCGGGTAGTCAGTTCTCAATAGAGCTTCCATCTTGACATTCCACAAAATAGGGCCAAGGATTTGCGCTGCCATTCGCTCATTAGTGCCTCAGTCTCTTGGACCAGAGATTCTCTTGTGATCTTCTGCCTGGCAAATTCCCTTTTCAAAGCCTGAGATCTAATCTCGAGATCCTGCGATGCCAGGGATTGCTGCGAGACAGTTCGTGGAGGCGGTTTTGTACGCGCCTGTTATCGCCAAGAGTGGGGCTCTCTGGGCACTCAGCAATTTCTTACGACTTTTCTCGAGCATGGTGCCGGCCTTCCAGATTTCTGCCGCATAAGCAACTCTCGGTATGAAGACCCCTTTATATATTGTGCGGGCTGCCATTGGACCCATGCCCCAGTTGGCA
>NW_021770562.1:41406-46077 GCF_005508785.2 Acyrthosiphon pisum
TAAGTATACAAATACAATATGTTTTTATTTACATTTTTAAAATTTTTTTTATTAATCTTGATAAAATTCTAAGGTCAACACAGTCAATGGGGCTATAGCCTCTTTAGCCACTGCGGTACATATTCGAGTTAAAAATTTTAATAATTTTTACAATGTATGATCATATATGGAATTAACCACACTGTATACTATATTATTGTCGTAATATATTACATATTATTATTGAGTATGATACTATATTTTGCAAAAATATCCATTAAAATTGGGCGAACACAACGTCAAAACAAAAAAATTATGAAAGTCATCCCTGAAATTGTACAATATAATAAATATGTAATATCTACTTTTCATCACTATACATATACCGTGGTTGCAACAAGGAGCGGATCATTTTTCAAATCTACCGTTTACATTCATTTGATGGTTACCTACTATATATGTACGGCAAACATATACCTACCGCAGACGCCGATGAATTACGCGCTTAGAATTTCCAAGTGGGGTCGGAAAATCACTTTAATATTATGCTCTTCAGAAACCAACCATGTGGCGCGCGGCGTAATTAAAAACAAACTGGTAAACACAATTCAAAACCGAATTTAATGTACCGCGTATACCTATATATTGTATAGTCGGTATATAATATATTATATAGTTATGTGCTTATGTCATTTCACATACATGCGTAACTATATATATATATATATATATAGAGGTAATTATATAGTGTACGTCGTCGTCGTCGTATAACCCACCCATCTATACGTAAACAATAAACATTTAAAACGATTCAAGCAGGTAAGTATACGCACACTTCAAACAATTATTAATGTGATATAGGCACCAAAGTCGTACCTCCAATACGTTTATATTATAATATTATTATACTACTATACCTATACCTATACGTTGAAAAATTACAACCGCAGCTGCGTTTGTTCAATCGAAATTCTAATGAAATATTACATTTACGACCATATTATAACATAGGTACGCAACGCACACGCGCGCAAAGACACACATATGAGTGCGTAAAAGGCAGCAGTTTTCCCTCGATTAGTGTGCCTCGGAAAACACCTTAACGGTTTTTCATCAAATATCGAGTTCCGCGGAGGGAAACGTTCACGTTCGCACTTCGCACACACTATCATTTATGTCGATAAATCGTACGCGTTTTATGTAAGTAGTTACTATAGTTACTATTTTGATGAGGAATAATTCCACGATAATATTCAAGTTCAAAAATTACGTTATTATTTATTTCAAAAATGAACAAATTCCATATTTTAGTTTAAAAAAAAATTACTAGTACAGATTTTAAAAAAATGTATTGAAAACCATTTTTCTACGATTTCTGTAGTCCACAGTAAATTAATATATATAATATTATGTATGTATTAATGGAAAAAAAATCAGGGAGTTTTTTGAAATTTTTTTAAAGAAATAACAGTTTTTTGTTGTACCAAAAATATTGTCGGTTTGCCATAAGACCCTTTGCAGTATTGTAACTTGGACGACTCATGTAACCTAATCATCATAACTATATGTCAATATTAATCTGTAAAATAATGATTTGTGCATTATATAATATGATTGTAATAAAATAAAATATATATAATAATATAATTTTTTTTTTTTGGCGGCCCCAATGTTTGTATGAAAGTGTAAATTGGCCCAACAGCTATAAAAGGTTGGACCACCTTAACATAGTAGAACGCAGCTCTACTATGTATAGTGATTTCCAATGGTATATCCAGTATTTTTTAATTTTTTTTTTTTTTTTGAGGGGTGGGGGTTGACAATAAAATGATGACAAACTTTATCCGAAAATGATTTTATTAATGAAAATTTTGTTATTCTAGCCTAGCCCATAGTTATACTAATATAACCTTACCCCCCTACCTCCTGGATACGCCACTGGACTGATTTTAGTTTATAGATAGTAACTTCACGGAGGCATTGTTTGTCTTCGACTGCACTGCAGCTGTACATAATAAGTTTCATGCGTCGAGTGCACAGCTTGTTGTTGAGTAAGTAACTGTATAATGGACGTGTAATACATTCGAAATCATATTACACTTGAAAAACGGTTCTGAGTGGAGACGATATGTCAGCCTAAATTACCAAGTTATACAGCAATTTATTTTACTATAAAGGTAGTCTATGAGTTATACGGTTGGATGAATAAATCGTTGTCGAAAACTTTGCATTTATTATATTATGATTAACTATTATAATAGTAAATATTTATTATTTATATCATAATATACTATTGTTAATTTTTTAAAGTCAATACCGATTTGTCGTAGAACGGTATGAATATGTTCATGGTATTTAAATTAATATTAATATATATTTTTTTAAATGCCATTATGTATTTTTGTTTATTAAATTATAATATTAGTTTCAAGTCCCCGTGAATAATAATTGTGAACCACAACAAAATAACAAAAAACGTTGTTTTCGAGGCGTTTTATTCGCAGGCAAAAATGTTATTATATCATGCATAGGTAAATCAAAAAAATGTAGAAAATTTCAAATTTCTATAAATAGCACAAAAGTGATATTTTTAAAATTATATCATGTCTAGTAAATTCTGGTAAAACTTTCAAACGGTTATTTATCTTTTAATTACAAGATAAAGATTTTTCAAAACACTTGTTTTGCGTAAAATTTCCCGTCATTCCATAATTTATTTTTTTTTTCTACTGATTATCACGAAAATTACTGAAAATGTTTTTAGTTAAGTACCAACTAAATAAAATTTTCTACCAGAATCCACCACTCTCGGAGTTGAATAGCAAAGCATATTTTCTTCTTTAAAACGGGTACACTCAACAAAAAAAACACACAATTGTAAAATCAGTAGGTACATTCATAAAACCTCTAAAAACCTAAAAAAAAACAATTATTACGTTGCTTATACAAATGAACTACCTATATACCTACATAATAATATAATCAATGATGATATTGTATTCCTATTTACAGGACCGATAAGTGTTGATTATATTTTAAAGTTGCATTTTTAATTTCCTAATCAACACTATACGGCCAAATCCATAATAAAATATTGTACTGAAATATAGGCCAAATATATGTCCTAAAATTTAGACAGAGCCGTAGAAGACTGATGAGGACTTCAAACGTTCTGAGACACCCGGTGTTTACTTTTACGGGATACGAACGTTGAAACGTATATACCAGAGAATATCAGTATCTTTACCGACGATTATTATCCTCTATTCGTGTTTATTACAAACCATAATAATTTAGTCGACATACAACCGAGTTCACGCGCACACACACATATTACATACATGTGACCACATCGGCTTTGTATTATTACTACGATGATTATATTGGTAGTGAGACATAAACGCGTGGTTATGGGTGTCACGTTAAATTTAACCCTTAACTATATAATATAATAAGCAACACTCCCAGACATTCAACCCATTCGGCCCACTCACGCGGCTATCGTAATATCGTAAAAAAAAGTGTGTCACCGTAAACGTTAAAATATATTATTTTCACTTTGCTCCACAAAACAAAATATAACGTTATTATAATTTACGTTGCGTTTCAAATAAAACATAATATTAGGTACTTACATGTTATATATATATATATAAATGGACGAGAATGAGATGTGTAAATATACCTATACACCATACCAACCCATGTGTCAACAATCATCGCCGAGAGTGGAAATACGAAATTGTTATACGCTCATTTAACGACCGATTTCATTTCCCCCCTTGACACATAACCTGCATATCCAGCCATTCAGGTTCAGGTTAAAGGGTTGCGTCCCCGGGGCCTATCTATGTAAAGGTCCCATATTATAGTGTTGTTAGCTTGAAATTTAATTAAGTTGTCGTTTGTACTTTTTACAGTTTAAAAATATTACATATTAAGACATGCAAAATTAATGAAAAATTATAACCATCTGTATAGGTATAGTATCGTAAGCTGTGTCTTAAGTCACAACTATAGACGATGTTTTCAACTATTTTCTGTTTTTAAAATATTTATATAATATTTTTCCATGAAGGAAGACGAGGACCAGAACGATTATAATTATTATTGTATCGAATATTTTTATCACTTAAGTTCCTATTTTGGTCAAAATTAATTAAACCAGATACATATACCTAGGGGCCAGTGACGGATATATCCAAGTTCTGAGGGGGGGGGGGGGTGAAATTTCAAATCCACATAGATAATGATGTTTAACCCCCCATTGTTTTATTTTGAAATATTTAACTAAAATCGGTACAAAAATATAAATAACAACACTTTTTTTCAATATAAATATTTATTTAAAATTTGAAAAATAAAATATTTACAATATAAAATTTTTATTTCGGTTTTTCATTTTTGCAAACATGTCAATGACATTATCAATGTTAATGTCTATGTCTCTATGCACATGCAACAAAACAAGCCAAACTACTGAGATGTTCATTTCCCATTTGGGAACGTAACCATCAAGATTTTCAAGAAGAAAAATGCATTACGTATCGATAGGGAACAGTTACGTACCGCCTCGTATCGAGTCCGATACGTATCGATACATATTATTTTCTTTCTTGAAAATCTTGATACTCTATGGGGCATCAGCACTTGTCCCAAATTTCATGGAGAAAAAAAAATATTGTACAACTG
>NW_021770562.1:47171-50538 GCF_005508785.2 Acyrthosiphon pisum
CAATTCATAATAATAATATAAAAATGGTAATGCAACATACGGGGATAACTTATCTCAGTGCAACGGCGACGGCGATGATGTGTTATTGTGAGCGGCGGCGGCGATGGTCGTCGGAGGTGGCTGGACGTGACAATTATAGGTGACCAGCTGATCGGCGGCGGCGACCGATAATTGATAAATCAATTAATATGGAAATAGCTCGGCGGCGGCGGCGACCGATAATTGATAAATCAATTAATATGGAAATAGCTCGGCGGCGGAACGTACGGCGGCGGCTTCCCGTACAACGCACTACACCTGACACTCAAATAGATCGGCGGCGGCTTAGCTTCTTGAGCTTACGTAACATGTAGGTACGCGATACGCTACAACAATGTAAATACGTACGTACTACGCGCGCGACACAGCAATTATTAATGACGGCGATTGACGGTTATAGCATATAACACCCGAGTATACGACACGTAACTCGGATCTCGAACGGTACAATATAGAAGTCGAAACCATAGACGATACCCAAAAGGTCTCCACGAACGTCAAAGCAACGACGTCCGATGTCAAGCGAGACAGGGCAACTGGAGTAGACATATCGGCGCGCCAGCACAACATGCAAAATAGCCAGTCAGATAACACGTCGGACGGGAAGGGGAATACGCAAGCTTAGTCGGCGGTCAACAGGTAAAGTCACCAACACCGATAGCGGTACGAGTTTACCGACGGCTTGCGTAAACATCCTCCCCCCCCGCTGGGAAGAGCAGCTTCACAGCGTACCGAAGACTACCACAGTTGATCAGTTGAAATGGTGATCTTGACTCTTGAGATGACAGAAGTAAGGGCTGGCATTAAAGGTGCTAATTATACAATAAAAAAAATGACAAATATACAAAAGGATACATAGTAAAAATAATATATAGTAATAAGCAAGATAGATATTAAATGGTAACATCAATTTCAAAATAGTATAACGTTTCAAAAGAGTAACGAACAAAAAAAAAAAAAAAAAAAAACAACAATGAGTAAAAAAAGACTTATACACAAATAATCAAGGCAACAAGCGGTACATCGTGTCACTGACACCAAAGTAAGAAAATATAGGTTTTTTTTTTTTGATAATAGTGACTGGAATGGGTGTAAGAAACTACTATGAGGGTCTACTCCGTAGGTAACAATACTAACTTAACCACAGGTCTAGTTAACTCCCCTTGTGAAGTTAACAATCGGACTACACGAACTACACCGTCAACGCCTGGGTTGACACTTAGTATGCGTCCTAAGCGCCAGTGGGTGGGGGCCAGCTGTTTGTCTTTCACTACGACCATATCGCCTATTTTGAGGTTGGGGCTGCTCTTAGTCCATTTGTTGCGTACTTGCAGAGAGCATAAATATTCGGCGGACCACCGACGCCAGAACGCCTGATGGCACTGGTGGAGAAGCTTCCAACGAGGAACCGACTTGCTAGCTGTCTCTGGCATCGGCAGATCTGGCACGGACAGCAACGGCCGGCCAATCAGAAAATGACCTGGTGTCAAATAGTCTAAGTCCAATGGGGACGAAGACATTGGCGTGAGCGGTCGTGAGTTGAGGACAGCTTCGATTCGACAGAGCACGGTTGATAGTTCCTCCAAGGTTGGATGGTGACACCCCATTACCCTAGACAACAGAGTTTTGGTTGAACGTACGGCGGCTTCCCAGAGACCTCCAAAATGTGGTGCCGCTGGGGGGTTAAAGTTCCAAGAACAGGGAGCGCGAGCTGTCAACCGGTCACGATTTTCTGGATGATTGACCAGTATGGATAACCGTTTTGACGCGCCAACAAAGTTGGTACCGCAGTCGGAAAAGATTTCTTGAGGCAGACCACGACGAGCTACAAACCTATCGAACGCCGCTAAAAATGCGTCAGTAGATAGCTCAAGAACGAGCTCCAGATGAACGGCTTTGACAGCCATGCACACAAAAACAGCTATGTAGACCTTGTACTCTCTAGGCTTCCGTAGGCGGCATTCTCTCATTGGAAGGGGGCCGGCATAGTCGATTCCGACTTTGGAGAAAGGCTGACATACTTGAACGCGGGCTGCAGGCAAATCTGCCATCAGAGGTTGCGGAGATTGAGCGATAGCTCGAACACAGGTGGTGCATGACCCAATAGTCTGACGAATGACAACACGAACTGACATTATCCAAAAGTTACGGGTTATCAAAGCAGTTATAACCCTGGGTCCAGAATGACACGTAACTAAATGCCAGTGTCGAACGATCAGCTTAGCTAAGTGTGACGTCTTGGGTAACAGCATGGGCTGCTTCTGAAGAGTTGGTAAGTCGGCGTGATGTAGTCTACCGCCAATGCGGATCAGTCCGTTGGAGTCAATGAATGGGCGGAGACGAGCGTATGAGCGTGATGGAGTTCGGTCCGATTCCAGGGTGATGAACAATCCAGACAACAATAGACGCTGAGATACTCGGACAATAATGACAAGTGACTCCTGAAGCTCAGATGCCTGCAAGAAGGCGAGTGGGTACTCCTTACGCTTACAGCGAAAAATGAAACGGCGTACCCACGATATGACACGAAGCATGCGGTCATACGAGGAAAATCGACAAATCCATTCAGATGGTTCACCGACAGTTACGGTAAGGGATACGATCTTAGTATCAGGTAATTGTTCCACTGGAATGGGAGTTGGAGACGTGTCCCAGGTATCGACATTAGCATATAAAAAGTTCGGACCACACCAATACAACGAATGGCTGATCAACTCGGAAGGTAGCATTCCCCTGGAGGCGCAATCCGCAGGATTGATAGCAGAGCGAACATATCCCCATTGGCAATGTGGAAGAAGTGTATGTATTCGATGCACACGATTGGAGACAAACACTTTGAACATAGAGTGAGGTTTGACTAACCAAGACAAAACTATCTGTGAATCAGACCAAGCAAAGGTAGAGTCTACGTTCAGTTTATCCTGTAATATCGTCAGAAGGCGGTGCAGCCACCGAGCAAGTAGAACAGCGGCACATAACTCGAGTCTAGGCACAGTGGAAGTCTTTACAGGAGCCATTTTGGTTTTGGATCCAAGTAGCGAAATAGAGACAGAGTGATTGTGTGTGACTGTGCGCAAGTACACTACTGCCGAGTAACCCTTTTCTGACGCATCGCAGAAGCCGCACAGCTGAACGCGAGACTGCAATTGCGTGGATAGGAAACGAGGAACCTTTACATTTGATAGTGCCGGGAGACTGTCGACAAACACGGACCAACAGTTGACCAAATCTGGTGGTAGAGGGTCGTCCCAAGGATACATTCGCCTTCCAATCCTTTGCATGATATGCTTAGCCATAAAATATGACTGGAGCGAGAAATCCGATCGGG
>NW_021770562.1:50641-52868 GCF_005508785.2 Acyrthosiphon pisum
CAAACTATGTGTGAAATGACCGGTATTGCTGATGTACTAAAATCTGGCGGTACATTTTGCACACATCAGCAGTGAATGTGTACTTGTGCACGCGGAACCGTAGAAGGATGTCGATGATATCTTGTTGCAATTTAGGGCCGGTATGCAGACATTGGTTTAACGAAAGCTTGTTCGATGCCGTTGCAGATGCATCGAAGACAACTCGTATCTTGCTCGAAGTTGGCGATCCCTTAAACACCGGATGATGTGGAATAAAGTATGAACCTGGGCAAGGAGCAATGGACATATGTCCCAACGATTCGTACTCATGCATAAACTGTCTGTATGCTTGGCCTAAGGTGTCATTGTCTTGGAGCTTCTTTTCCAGATTCTGAAAGCGTCGCACAGCTATTTGTCTGGAACCGGGAAACGTCTCGGACCGGTGTTCATTTAAAAATGGTAGTGGAACTACAAATCGTCCCGTAGAATCACGTGTCCGTTCCGAAATGTAAATACTTTCACATTGACCGTCCTTGGTGAATGTGTCTGGAACTTCGTCCGGCTCTTCCACTTGCCAAAACCGTTGGATGATGGTCTCTAAAGAGATGGTAAGTGACACAACATTAGATTGGAACGATTGAGACACAGAGCCCTGAACAGGGCCGATAATGATCCAGCCAAACAAGGACCCGAAAGCAGCAGGCAACGAATGATTGATGACAATTCGTTTACCGTTCATGACCTGGGAGTACACATCAGCACCCAAAAGTAAATCTATGGGGTCGGAACGGTCGAATCCTGGGTCTGCAAGCGCTAAGTGACTAAAGTGCTGTTTGACTTGAGGTGCGAGAGGACAGATAGGCATGTTACCGGTGATTTTCGGAAGTATCCAAGCACTGACGTGGATACGGTGGTCGTCATATCGAGGAGCAATTATGCACTTGACCAAACCGTCGACATTGGAAACTGCAACGCCGGATACACCTGTGAGAGGCGCGGTCCATTTCACCCGCCTTAAGCCCAGCCGTTCAACACATGACGTTGACATGACGCTTATTTGTGATCCGGAATCAATGAGAGCACGCACCTGCTGCATACAACCAGCATGATCTCGGACATGCAGCAAAGCAGTTCCCAATAGTACTGTAGACGTATCCCGAGCGCTGACCATTGATACTTGTGGCGGCGTTTGTTTCTCAGTTTCTTGATAATCCCTGTGCAGGAGAGTATGGTGACGACCAGAACACTTGTCACACGGTTTGTTAATCTTGCAACGGTTTGACCAGTGTGTTGAATTTAAGCAACGAAAACACACCCTTTTGTCACGGGCGGTCTGGTAACGGGCCACGGGCGTCCATTGACAAACCTTCAAAATTTGGACATTGGACTGACGAATGGTCTTTAGAACAAAACAAGCATTTTGACGTTGGAGCACTCGACATCTTTGAAGTGTACAGTGCCACCTTGGGCCGTTTTTCTTCTTGACGACGTAGAGAGGATTTTGGACGTTCCTGTTGCGCTGGTGGACGATGTGAGCTGCTAGTAAAGTTGACGGCTTCCAAAAGAGATACACGATTTTTGACATAACACACAACATCAGCTGACGTAGGGAATTCGTTCTGATTGACAGCCTCGAACCCTTTACGCGTCGACAGTGGCAGACACCGTGCGGAAAGCGAGAACAACAAGAACTCCCCCAGGTTGGGAATGTTTAAAGATTCGAGTGTCGATACTTGATCAGAGAATACTGCTAAGAATTCCTTTAATCCATCTAACGATTCCTGGGATTGAGCTGGTATAGATATTAGTTTATCCACGATTAAGGCGGCCAGCTGCCTAGGCTTGTCAAATCGTTCTACGAGTGTGGTCCACGCCAGTTCATAGGTAGCCTCAGATACAGCTATATTGCGAACACTAAGAAGAGCCTCATCCTTGAGACAACCTAGCAGGTAGTAGAATCGATCAATGTTAGATAAGTCATCACGTTCGATCACGCGTGCGGTGAAACGATCCCGAAATACAGGCCAAGATGAAAGTTCACCGTTAAATGTGGGCAGTGGTATTTCTGGCAAACGTGGTTTGCTTGAACAATTGTTACCATCGGACCGATTAAAACAGGTAGAACCAGCCAGATTAACGTTATCATCACCGTTCTGTGTTGGTTTAAGTTCCTCCGCCACAGAAATTGCTTGTACGTATAGGGAGCGGATTTCAGCTTCCTTAGTTGTCGAAAATTCTACAGATAACC
>NW_021770562.1:54760-56609 GCF_005508785.2 Acyrthosiphon pisum
GTACGAGTTTACCGACGGCTTGCGTAAACAGGGGTGTTTTATGTTAAATGAATTACTTACAACACCATGGGAAAATGAATGTGGAGTATTTAATTTAAATGATTCTACTCAAAATGGTTCTCATTGGGTTGCATGGGAAAAAAATAAACAATACATTTAAAATATATTTTGACCCCATTTGGTCATATAGTTGGTGAGCCACCAAAAGAACTTTTAAAATATTTGGGTAAAGATAATCTTTTTTGTACTGTTTCCCAATTTCAATACTATAATGACCCACCTATATGTGGGCATTTATGTTTAGAATTTATTGAAAATTATAAAAAATTTACTTAAATATCATAATTTTTTTAATAGAAATATTTCTATTAAAAAATAACGAGTTAACGACTTAACGAGTTAACGAGTCGTTTTTTTTTTTACGTTAACGTTAACGAGTCGTTAACGAGTCGTTTTTTTTTTACGTTTATGTTAACGAGTCGTTTTTTTTATTTTTTTTACGTTTTTAAATATAGTATGTTATTTAGAAATTAATATAATTTAAAATACTGTTTAAAAAAATTTTTTTTATTTTTTATAATAAATAATAGAAATGGTAAATAAAAAATTGGAATTACTTTTAAAGTTGGTTGAACAACAACATAAAATATTACATATCTTAAATATGATTAATGAATACAATAACACTGACAGCGACAATGATAGTGATGATAATGATAGTGATGATGGTTATGTTAAGAATTTTAAACGACTAGAAAGAATTAAATTTAAAAAACATAAATAATAATTATTTTTTAAATATATAATACTTACGAAGTATTATATATTTATATATTTATTAATAATAATAATAATAATAATATATAGCTAGACTGATTATTTTTTAACATCCTGTTGTAGAATGTTATCAGCTGACTAGTATACAGTGTGAATATAATAATTCGGAAGTATTATATATTATAGTATACAATGTGATACAATTATACTAGCTTAACACTATTTAAATAATGTTTGTTATACTATTATACATGCCCGAGTGTCGTGGCGCAGTGGGGAAACGTTAGGCTTTGTATGCATACATAGTAGGTTCGATACTGGCTGGGGGGAATTTATTTGTGGTATTTTCAGCTCTACACGACACGTGGCTTGTTCGATTATATGATGAGTATAGTCGGATTTAAGACACTAGTGTGACCTGTGATATCATATCTAGGTTCTCCTCACTGGTCCCTGGAGTCTACAAATAACGTCTCATCATTGTGCTATGATACGATGACGGCTATATATCTTAGTAGTAGTAGTCCTGTTGTACAGATGTCAACAAAAAAAAAAAAAAAAATATAAAAAAATATAAAAAATAAAAAAATCGATGTCTGTACAATGGGGGGACTACTTTTGCAAATTTTTTCTATTTTTTTTTTCGATTTAAATTATTATTAACACGGTCGTATAATTTGACCTTGTTAAATATTACAAGTCCTATATTTCATTTAATATTTGATATTATCAAGTCGGATCAACACAGATGTGTTTTATATGCTTATCTACACTACATATTAAAAGTTTACCCCCCGCTTCATATTTTTCATTTAAGTATAACTCCGTTGCTATTTATGTTAGAATCTTCATTTTTACATTAAACATTTTTGATTTTAATTCTTTATAAGTCCCCCTCATAGTATCATAGTGTAAAATCGTTTTCAAAGATTTTTGGATTTTAATAACGCGTGCCCAATTCGGGTGAGTGTTAAATATCAAAAAATTTTTAATAAAACAATTCTATTAAAAATTAAATTTAATTAAATTATTATATTCTAAGCATTTTGTGATCGGCATCTGTACCTCCCAT
>NW_021770562.1:56659-57704 GCF_005508785.2 Acyrthosiphon pisum
CAAGCGAGACAGGGCAACTGGAATAGACATATCGGCGCGCCAGCACAACATGCAAAATAGCCAGTCAGATAACACGTCGGACGCGAAGGGGAATACGCAAGCTTAGTCGGCGGTCAACAGGTAAAGTCGCCAACACCGATAGCGGTACGAGTTTACCGACGGCTTGCGTAAACAAAGAACCTATGGTGATAATAACTACTGCTTCGAAACCATTCGAAAAAGTATTCATGGACATTGTAGGGCCGCTCGACAAATCTTACCATGGGAATTCGTATATTTTAACTTTGATCGATGATTTTTCGAAGTTCACTTGGGCGTGTGCCATGAAGGATCATGAAGCAAACACCGTCGCACAGCATTTTGTCACTCAGTTTGTATGTCTGCATGGGCAACCTGAATCTTTAGTGACGGACTGTGGAACTGAATTCCTTTTAAGGTTTTCAAAGAAGTGTGCAAACTCTTAAATATCTCTTAAACATCAGCTACTCCGTATCATCCTCAGAGTAATGGTAGTTTAACCCTTGGTGAATATTTGCGGAACTACTCCGGAAAAAATCCGCAAAACTGGGATGTACATGTTCCTTATGCAATGTACTGTCATAATTCTTCAGTACACACTTCTACAGGGTTTTAACCACATGAAGTTGTGTATGGATATCCGTTATCAATACTGAATTCGCTAAGTCGTAAGCCAGAACCTCAATATAACTATCAAGATTACCAATACGAAATGAAACGTCTTATGCAAGAAATGCACCAGATGGTAACAGAGCAACAGATGAAATCAAAACAGAAATCGCAGGAGCAATATGATCGTACAGCTGTGCCTTTGAAAATCAATGAAGGTGATAAAGTCATAGTGCAAGAAAAAACAAGTAAAGGAAAATTAGCACCTAAGTGGTTAGGGTCATTCACAGTGGTGGAAACTAATGCAGACTCTCTGAATGTGACCATATTAAAAAAAAATAAACAAGTAAAATTGCACAAAAATCTCTTGAAGAAATTTCATGAATGAAATCTAAATTGTGTTTCAGAATCTCACTGG
>NW_021770562.1:58857-73178 GCF_005508785.2 Acyrthosiphon pisum
TGTGACCCGTATACCCTTATTGTCAAATCTTCGGTTTAACCTGTTCCATAATATTCCACTTCCGATACCTACAAAAAAAGGTAATATATTAATCATTGAACCACAGGCTCAGTGCTTTACAAGACATGTATATATCAATCAGTGATAGATAATTACTAGAACCAAGTTATATATTATATTCCCATGGATTTAAAATCTATTTCTAAGCTAGTTGCTATTTTTATTTATTATATGTATTTTTGTAGTCAATAAAATCTATACCTGTTATAATCTTAATAAGTTATTCCACGAAAATTTAAAATATTTTATATTTTAATATTTTTTTAATTATAAAACATGATTTAATTTTTACAACATATTTTAGAAAAAATTACATTCCATTCTAGTAACATCAGTTCGAATACGGGCTCTTATGCTCTGAGACTTATATATTTGAGGGCCCTAATTACAAAATATCGGGGAGAGCCCAGAAACGGCCACCTACTCATACTCTGCGCACGCATTTGTATAAAATAATTATGTTTGTATATTTATTTATTTAATTATGTTGTATATCAACGGGTATATACCCTTTTACAAATTATATAAAGGAAACATATCAGATAAAAACTAAAAACTAAATCAGTGTAGTAAAACCTAACAAAAACAGATAAAATAATATAAAAATAACTCTGAATTAAAAGTAATAAAAATATAAAACTACTGGAGGGGCTTAATATATTATAGCTAACACATGATATGCCTATTGTGCATATTATGATGTTTATAAAATAAATGTAATGATGTAACATATATTACGTTACATTACCCCCCTCCCTTTTTTTGAAACATTTTAAATGTACTATATTTAAATAAAAAAAAAAAAAAAATAACAATTTAAACAATGTTTCATTTAAACACCACTCCATTTTTTTACAATTTAAGGTTAGTTTTATTTAAATTGGTTGAAATTGTACCTGATTTTAAAGATTTACCACTGTTTTGGTGTGAATCCGTGTTAACTGATATTTACATTATATATTTATACATACACTGCATGTCTGCATTTAAACACATAATATGCATATGATATATTATATCTTTATGTTTAGTTGTTAAAATTAGTTCTGCTTTGCTCAGGCTTACCAATGCGATAACACGCATGACATTATAATATTAATTGTATTTTTGAGTGGCAAGCGCCCTATATCAAAGGCTTTATTCATCAGTTTGTTTACGATCGTATATGTTTATGTATATGTATATGTAATAAAAATCAAATCTACGTAAAATTTTGCAGGTGTCAATGACGTGTTTTTTTTGTGTTTGTGTTATTGTAAAATTTCAACCAGTTTATTATTACCATTTTTATTTTTTATAATTGTATTTTGTATGTGAACCATTTCTCTTCATTTTTATCTATACGCCTATTTCACACGCTCTTTTTTTTTAATAATGTTTTTTTTTTTTTTTACATAATATACATATATGTCTTAATGTCTTATAATAAATTTACAATATAAATCCACATCATACTCTTGTACGATATTAGTGTTCGAAATTATTCTTCACCCGTTCCGTCGTTTGGATGTCAACGGTCCCTCAAGGCCCCAATCAGTGCTGAAACAGGGAAGTCTGTTATTGTAGTCTGTCCGCGGGTTGGTGCACGCTGTACAGCTATGACCTGAGCGTCGTGAAAGTTGATTGAACCACCATAATATGTCTTGAATTCGAGGTTAGGTCTTAGTCGCCTCAATTTGTAAACTTTCTCGCTCTCTTTGCTTACACTTTTTTATGTGATTGTTATTGAAAAGTAAAAAAAAATTAAATTTATCCTTATGCTAAAAAATAAAAGCACATAAATGATTATTTAATAATATTACTCTTATTACACTATTCTATCTCGACACCTTATTCTTTGATATTCATAATTTCCTTATTTGTTTCCCCTACATAATACCATATTAGTTTTTTTTATCATTATATGAGTAATTATATAGCCTAGTATTGAAGCGCATAAATAAATTCCATACTGATGAATGACATATTGTTTTACACGTCCTTTTGTTTTATAAACGAAAAAAAAGTAAAAAAGATCAGACTATTACTTATTTTTAAATTTATTAATTAATTACCCTGTTTGAAGGTAAAGTGATATCGCAAGATTTTTTACGTATTGAAAATCGTTTGATTGCTATACGGGGAACAAAAATTGATGATATACTAGAAAAAATAATAACTGTTGTATTGTGATTGCTGTACGTAACTTAATAAATTGAGGTCTGATTCTTATTGTACCTATTTCCTTTTAGTCTCTATTTTATTTTGCTGATTTTGATTTACTTACTGACCTACTGTTTTATTAGTACTTCGTATTTTAAATATTGTAATTCAACATTTGCGTGTATTTACATTATTAATTTTTCTTGTTTCATTTGAAAAATCTATACACTTGGTATTCATATATATATACGAAATAAAATTTAAATTCACATTTTTATGTGTTGTAAAAAAACCATTTTGTGTGTTTTTATTAGGCAAACATATTTGATAATAATTGTATTACTTTTCCCATATTTTTTATACGTTATATTTATTATATACATTTTATACTATACTTACAATTCTAATGCAGTATTTAACGTTCTTTATATTTTTTTAACTGACTAACATGTTTATATTCGTTTACTAACTGTCCGTTTTCAATTATTTCTACTACATAAGTTACATCCGATATTTGTTTCATTATTTTAAACGGGCCGTTGTACCTGTAAGCAAATTTCGATTTTCTATTTTCGTCTTTAATCAGTACTTTTTCGTTTAAATTAAATTTTACCTGTGCCTTATTTGAGTCATAATGTTTTTTATTTTTTAAATATTTGTCCGCTTATAATTTTGGGAGTTCGTCTTGAATATTTTTTCTAATTCCACTAACATTTCGGGGGATGTTTCTGTACTTATAAAGTTGTGATCAAATATGGATTTTGGATTATATCCACGTAATAGATAAAACGGTGTGTTTTTAGTTGTATAATTAACTGCTGTGTTATACGCAAATAGAACATATTTTAAGTACAGACTCCATTTTTTGGTTGTTCCTGTACAAAGTGGGTAATCATATCTATCAAAGTCCCGTAAACTTTTCTGTCTGGCCTTGGCTCTGGGGAAGGTATGCAATGGAATATGTGTTGTTTATATTTAGCGCTTTTAGTAAGTATTTCACCAATTTATTTGCAAAATGTAAGCCTCCGTCAGAGTGTATTTCGCCTATTGCTCCGAATTGTAAAATTATATCTATTAAATATGCAACTGTTGACTTTGCGTCAGCGTATTTGTATGGTTTTGCTATAGCATATTTAGTAGTTGCACAGGTTCCTACCAACATATATGAGTTGCCATTGCTATTGGTGGATTAATTGGACCAATATAATCTATGGTAAATCGTTGAAATGGTATACCAATAATTTTCGATGATGTTAGCATTTGACCATAGGTCGCTTTTTTATCCGATTTTCTTTTTTGACAGCTAATGCATGATACGTACGTATATCTTTATATACAGAGGGCCAAAAATATCGTTGAATAATTTTATTGTATGTTTTGTCTATGCCTAAGTGCCCTGACAAAGGGTGATCATGAAAATCGTTTAAAATTTCATTTTTACGGTTGTCTGGTAATGCTATTAAATGTATAGTTTGCCCCTTAGATAAATGTTTATACATGAGTATTTGGTTTTCATTTATAAAATAATTTTTTGATTTTCTTATCCATGTATGGTCTGAAAGTTCTGGGTTCTGTATTGCTTATTAATAATATTTGCATATTATGTATCATCACGTAATTATTGTTCCAGGTGTATATTAATAGTTTTTACTGTGCAAATTGTCAGTTCATTATCCTTTTGTATTTCTTGTTCTATAGTGGGTGATTCAAACACTGGATTTCGGGAAATAGCATCGCATACTTGATTTAAGAGTACTTTTCTATATTTAATTGTTATGTCGTAGTCTATAATTTTACTTTTTAGTCTCTGAATTTTTGTTGATAGTGATTTAATATTTTCTAAATATTTTAACGGACCAGGATCTGTCCATATTTCTATGTGTGTGCCGTATACATATGGTCTAAAGGTTTCGAGCACATATACTATTGCTAATAGTTCTAGTTCAATTGCACTATATTTTTCCTCAGTGGTAGTGACACGTCGAGAAATGTATGTATTTTACGAAATGTAATAATTCGTCACCTACGTCTTTTTGTAATAAAACACTTGCAATTTCTATTTTACTCGCATCGGTCCATATGACTATTGGTAGGCTTGGGCTGAAATGTTTTAACAACGGTGGGTTTGTTAACTTTTCTTTAAGTATTTCAAACGTTTCTGTGTGTTTATTTAACCATTTTACCGGAGATTTTTTTGATTCGAAGTGGCCTCTAGTTAAATCGGTTATAGGTGCTACAATTTCAGCGTACCTATCTTGGTATGAACTTTCTAAAAAAATTACATAATCCTAAAAAACTTCTTGTTTGTTTTATATTTTCTGGAATAGGAAATTTATTTATCGCTGCCAATCCTTCTTCATTTGGCTTAACTCCATATTGATTAACGATGTGCCCTATAGTATTTTCAACTCAAAATATCCAAATTTACATTTTTTTGGTTTCAATTTAAACCCTGTTTTTCTAATTCGTTCTAATAGTTTTTCTAAAATTATAAGTAGCTCTTCAAATGTTTTTGCATAATTAACGATATCGTCTACATAATTAATGGTGCCCAAATAAAGTAGTCCAGAGAGAGCAGTAGCCACTGCTTTAGAAAACTGTCTTGGAGAGTTTTTGTATCCGAATGGTAATCTTGTCCATTCATATAACCCAAATGGTGTAATGAATGCTAATTTACATCGGTCTGTTTTACCCAGTCGAATGTTCAGAAATCCCTGCTGCATATCCATTATGTTGAAATATTTTGACCCTTCAAGACAATCAAATATTGTTTGCATATTCGTGATTGGAAAATTCTGAAGAGGTACTTGTTTGTTTATTTGTCTATAGTCGATTACCAATATTTATGTCTTATCCGCCTTATTAACCAAAAATGCTGGGCTAGCGTATGCTGAATTAGATGGTATAATTAAACCTGCGTTTAAAAGTTCGTTGACTTGTCTTTGTAACTCATTTTGTTCGCATAATGCCAATCTATATGGTGGTAAATTTACTGGGTCATCAGTTAGTGTGAGTATTGGTATATCTCCAATATCAATAGATCCTAGGTCCATATCATGTTGTGCAAAACAATCCGCGAATCTTATCAATATATTTTTTAGTTTTACTTGTTGATTTGTTTCCAACTCAGGGTTAATATAAAATTCTAATTTTTTACTATCTTTTAAATTTGATATGTTACATATAGTTTTATTGTTTTCGTTATTTTTTACGAGTGTGTTTTGTAATCTTGTCTGAGGTAATATTGTGTCAGCATAATATTCATTCATGTTTTCAAATTCTTGTTCTACATAATGTGTTAACTCATCAAATCTGTTTTGTGTAACATTCACTCCGTCGTATTTTATATTTTGCTGTGTGTTGCTACATTTTATGTGTCGATCTCTTTGTTCTTTAATAGTTTGTAAGTCAGGTGTTACTGTAAATACTATCATATTACGTACGTTTAATATTTGATTATTAGTGTTTAATTTACCCGGGGTCCAATGATTGTCTTTGTAAAAATTCCTATAAATGATCGGTTTGGCTTATAATAAACTATTGCCGTGTTTTTTACTGTTTTGTTGTTTATTTCATCATAGTCTTTTATAATAATTACATTTTTATTATATTTATCCGTAAAATATGCGAGATCGTCATCTGTGAGTTGGTAACCCGATCTACACCTTGGTACCTATTCCTATGTTATTTAAGATTTCTAGCATTGTCAAGTGTAGTCCTTCGTTTTTTAAACAAGCTTTTAACGTATTTGCCACACAATCCCCATCTGTCGGTGTTTGTTCTGTTACTTCAAGATAAGATGCTAATTTGTTTATTTGAATCCTTAAGTTAGAATCTATTGATGTATCATGATTATTCTCCATATCATGTGAATTAATTATTATATTTATTATTTATGAATCACTTGTTTCCGAAATTGTTGCTGTTGACTTGCATTCTATTTTATGTTTGGACTCTAATTCATAAATTCTTATTGTAATATCTGTATTTTGAAACGTATATTTAATCATTTTTGAAATTAAATCCCATTCTTTTTTATCTAACCCCGAACAGACTTTGGGTAGTCCCAAATTATATATTGACTGATTTATACAAAACTTTTTTAAATTTTGCAGTGTGTTAAAAATGTCTTCATAGGCGGGTTTATCATTATATGCGCATTTTGTTATTAAATATAAAATCCATTGTTTATTTTTCTTTAAAAATGCTATTTCTGTAAGTTTTTTATTCTGTGCTTTTAATACGTCTACATCTTTGAATATTTCTTTAAATTGTTGCGCAATCCCTGCATTCATTTTGAAGTCTTTACTGACACAAATTGTCAGTGAGTCGTTTATTTGTTCAGTGAATATATTACCTATAATTTCATGGTATTTACATTTGGTTTTATACGTTTCTGAATTTTGTAATAAAAATTGGTGAAACTTAACTTTTTGCTTATTTTGTGTAATATCGTTTGTGTCTTGTAAGGTATTTATTGGTTTGTTTTCCTGCTCTATTTTTAATTTTACTTCGGTTCCTTTATAATTAAACGTTACTAAATTAGTTTTTAAATCTAAAATTGTGTTAATTTTTTTCATTATGTCTAATCCTATTATTACTGGTGTACATAGATTGTCAACTATTATTATTTTATGATTTATTACTATCGTTCCTATTTTTATCTGAGCCACAGTTGTTCCTAGAATGTTTAGTTTAGAATTGTTCGCCGTTTCAAGGTAGAGTTCGCTTTCGGAAATTAATTCATTACATTTAATAGTATTTTTGTTTATAACCGTTACACTCGCCCCTGTGTCTAATAACAATGTAGTAATTTGGTCATTTATTTTTCCTTGCATTTCTGTTTTAATTTTTTCTTTATTATTATCATAATAAGTGTAAATAGTATTATTCGTATTTGTATTTTTGACGATATTTAAAGGTATGTTGCTGGTATTGTATCGGTGTTCCTGTGCAGGCCCAGTTATCTGCGGAGCTATTAGTTTTTTTTGTACAAAGGTATTACAGTTTCTTTTTATGTGTCCCGGAATTCCACATTGAAAACATATCGGCGGCCCTTGTTGATTTCTATAAGTATAACTAGTATGGGGTATTGTTCCCTGATTACTTTGTGTAGGGCGTTGTGTGTTGGCTAATTGATTATTATTTGTATTAAAATTATAATTTTGATAAAAGTTTGGTCTAGGAAATTAGGTGTTTGTCATCTGGTTATTAAATGTGGGATAGTTGTAATTCGGATAAAAGTTTGGTCTTGGAATATTTTGATAATATTCATTCGGATTATTAAATATAGGTGGCTGGTAATGTTGATTTCTATTATAAAGGCTGAATCCATTGTTATAGCTAGTTTGCCCTTCGTTCTGATAATTGCTGTTACTATTAGGGGTGTTATTTTGAGTTTGTCCAATTTTAATTTGACTTATATGATTTTTTAAAACCTCCATTTCTCTAATCCATTTCTCTACTTCTCCATTTACCTTGTCCTCCGATCTCAATAGATTTGTTATTTCTAGTTTCTCTAGAGTTTTTTTAATGCTTGCGATCGATGTATTATCTGCTAACCTTATTAACTGAAAAGGTTCCTTGGGTACTCCTTTTAAAATATGTTCACATATTTCTTCTTCGGTCATATTCTTGTTTATTTTATAGGATATTCCTACTATTTTAATTATAAATTCTTTATATGTTTCTCCTTTTGCTAGTTTCAGATTTTCCAATTTTGCCATAAGTAAGTGTTTTTTTCCTCCTAATGTAAATTCTGTTATTAATTCACTTTTGATTTCGTTCCATGTTATATTTTCGTTTTTTGATTTTAGTTGTTCAAAAAAATCTTCTGTTGAATCTTTGAGATATAGTTGTAGAATAATTACTTTGTCTTTGTCTTTCCATTCGTTCACGACAGCTATTAGTTCAAATTTTTTTGTGAATTTATCTATATCCTCGTTTTATTTTCCTGAGAAAATATCGGGTTTATGGTTAAATGCCATTTTTATACTATGTTTATTTTTTAACATTTTTTCTGTAACTTTATCAATATTATTATTAGTGTTGATCTGGTCACCCAAAATATTATTGTGGGTTTCTACTTTTAAATGTGTAGGATCTGCTGTAAAATTGTTATTCAACTTTTGATTTACAGGTTCTGATCTTTTGTAGACTTCTAAATTTTGATTATGTTTAGTACTGGACTTATCGTTATTGGACTTATTATCTTCTTGATTTGACGTTTGTAATTCACAAAGAAGATTTTGGAGTTGGTGTGTAATACTAACAGTATCTATATTTTCTGGTTCAGTTTTTTTTAAATTAAAATCGTCTTCAACAATAGTTATATTTAACAAATCTTGATCACCATTTGGTAAATCATCTTCTGTAAAAGTTAAATCTGTTTCGTTTAAGCTATCCTCAGCGTCTTCGTCGTTCCTAAAACTTTTTAATGCTGATTTTGCACGATTCCTTAATTCGCTAATTGTCAACGAAATGTCGCTATGTATATTACAAAAATTTAAGAAACCCACTATTTCCTGTTTATTTAATAAATTTTGCTCAAATTTACTGAAGAATATTTTAATAAACCACATAGTAATATTTCACCTGTCTACAAATTTATTTATCAACTACCTTATCATCATCTTCATTGTCAACAAAATGGTCTTGCTTCCTGCAAAATCATAATATTACTCGTAGTCAACTGGCTATCAGAATATTACACTGATCACTTCAAGCTACGATTATATTACAAAAGATAGAAACCAACCTGCCTTACACCGGTTTGAACTTAAATCATGTAAGAATTTAAAGGTCAAACAGACCTAATACTTAAAATTTTGCATCTAAGATTCATCTTAATTCTACATCGAGGTCGCAAACTAATTTTTAAATTTGAACTTAAAAAATTAATTACGCTGTTATCTATAGAGTAATTTTTTCCTTTAACTAAAAATTTTAATTCTAGCATTCATTAAATAATGTAAAATTTTAAAAAAAGTTTAATAATTTTTTTTTTGTCACCTTTTTCACCCTCACTGACCTTTTATTATTATATTATTTACTTTAATTCATCTTCTTTTTACATAATATGTAAAAATAAATAATAAATATATATTAAATATATATTAAATATATATTAAATCCTGTTATAAAACATTAGGTAATAGAAATTTTGATAAATTCACATTTTCACCTTATTTTTTAATTAAAGATGTAATTGGATAAATCATATTTATATGAATATTTTTTATTTTAACCTTAATTTTTCCTTATTTATTAAATGATCATAATAATTTTATTATACCAAATTTAATAATTACACCTAATCACATTCAACCAGAATGATATTTTTTATTTTCGTCTTCAATTTTACGAGCAATTCCTAATAAATTAGGAGGAGCAATTGATTTAATATTATCAATTTTAATTTTATTAATTATACCTATATTAAATGACAAAAACTTTTGAAGAAATTAATTTTACCTTATAAATAAAATTTTATATTGAATTTTTGTTATAACATTTTTAATATTAATTTTGATTGGTATACAACCAGTTGAATATCCTTTTATCTCAACAAGTTAAATTTTTACAACAATTTACTATTCATTTTTTTTATCATCAATTTCTATATTATAAAAATATGAGATAAATTAATAATTTAATAAAATTAGTTAATTAGCCGCGTTTATTGGTAAAAAACCCGTCGTTGGTATCGCTTTGCAAAGTCCCGCCATTGGTATTGAATGAGCACTGGGCTCACCTCGTTGTTTTTCCATAATTATTTATTATATAATGAACATAAAATATTGAAACCAACAACGAATTACTTATAGTTTAATCTTTTACAAAAAATGTTCTTAAAATTTTTCTTGATTATAAATTGTTAACCACTAAAAATTAATTTATAATTTGTATACATAATTATATAATAATACTAGCTGATCCCGTGCACTTCGTTGCCCGTTAAATGTACAAACCTTATATGGCTCAAACTTTGTTCAATTGGTTAGGTATTTAATATTCAGTGTAGGTATGGTGTTCAAAATTTATTTTAACTTTTCTGTTGCCCGAAATAAAAATTCTAATTCGCAGCAGTACATTATCAGGTAAGCAATCGACCTGCGGTAGATCGTGGACCCCGTGCTGTTTGTACATAAGTGTATGATTTAGTGTATCATTCGAGTTACAGCGATCAGTGACTAAGTGGTATTTGGATTTTATATGTATAGATAATCATTATCATTCATCTTCGCCCTAGTGGTCTGGAATATTTTGCTGATTATTATACAGTACGCATATGAATGTTGTTTGCTTTTTTAAAGTAGGTCTGAGATTACGAAAAAGTATTTGGTTCACCTATTGTGTGAGTGCAACGCTTAACTTATGCGCTTGAGCTACCTCTCAACTGTGCCCACTTGTCTCTTGCTCTATGATAAGTGTTTGGAGTTGCTCAATCCTATTTGCGTAGTTAGTTACGTCTTCTCCGACTTTCTGTCTTGTTGAATACAACTCTGAGAATAGATACGTGGTCGTCCTCTGCGGTTCCATTCCAGATTTCAACGCAACCTTTGGTTCAGCCCGCAGTCTTATTTCCTTAAAAGCAAAAAAATGCAAGCATAAAAAAGCAAATCATCCAAGTATTCGTAGAGGGACTAGGACCTCTAAAGGACTTCATAAAGGCAAGGAATCCATTAACATTAGACAGGGCCATACAATCAGCAAGGGAAGAAGAACGGGTCAGAAACTCACAAGAAGCGACAAAGAAGTTATATGGAGCGCCACACCAACCCACGAAGAAACCCACTTGTATCCACTATAATAAAGTTGGTCATATGGCAAAAGATTGCAGGAACAAATTGACAACGAAAAAACTCAAGACCTTCTTCCACAACAGCACCAATTAGGAAAATTGAATGAAACTACTGCAAAAAGCCAGGGCATCTGCTGAAAGATTGCCGTAAAAGGAATTATGTGAACTCCAAAAAGGAAGGCAACCAGCAGGAAAACCAGCAGCAACCGGCCGCCTGTGGTGGGCGCCCGGTGAGCGAGTTAAAAAACACCGGCAACGACAAATCCTCTACTTCAAAGCAGAATTAGATCGAGACCATCTAATCTGCCACATTGAACAGACCATCAGCAAAAAATTGAAGCTACTCTTAGACTCTGGGAGTGAGCTTAATCTAATAAAAATATCTTCTCTCGCAGATCAGACAATCGTGTAGCAAAGTGAAACTTTGGGGCCCCCAATTCATCGGGGTCCCCATAATTAAATTGGTTTTTAGTATTTTTTCACATTTTATAATTATTGTTAGTACCTATATTTTTTTAAAAACATTATCTACATTAAAATGAGATGGTTATACTATAATTACCTATTCTATTATTTTAATAGTTATTGTTAATAGCCTATGAATTTTTTATATTACACTACGAATTATTACCATGGATTAATGGAGGCCAAGAATAATGTTCTTTTATTTATACCTAAAAATTGTCGCATTTCACACTTGGTAAAAAATATATATATGCCATATTCCTAATATTATAGTATGTAACCAATAGAAGCCATTTAAATAAACTAAAAAAATATTCTTTTTTTCTGAGCTGAAATAAAATCATGTGTAACGTACACTTCAGCTACAATGCTACATATTATAGGGGTTGAAAAAAGAAGATATAAACACCCCCAAGTTTCAAGAAATCTGTTGATATAGCTTTTGGAAATGGACCAGTAGTTTTTGTGTATATAAAATTCGATTAAACTCACTGTTAGATGTAGCTGGAACCAAAATAATTTATAGTTAGTAAAACATATTATGTTATATTTCAAAAATGACGTGGTTAAGATGACAAGGGCATGAAGAGGCTTTGAAGAGGACAACAAAACCAGCTTCCAATTGTATTAGGTAGATGTTCGCGCCGGTACGGTTCAATAATAGACCGTGCGCCCGGTCAGCATATACTTCTGCGCAACACTCACACACCGATCGACCTATGTATCTGTGTGTATATTAGGAATAGCGACTCAGGAGAAGTGGACGGGTTCGCCGATCAAAACTCCGAGTGCTAGTTTGCGGTGGGTGTGTAGGTGTGTATATATGTGGGTGTGTACTTATAACTAGGAAGATAGGTAACTCAAATAATGGTAATTAAGGTATTGTGTAATGCACTAAGATACATATAATATAAATCAAAAATATATAAAGATGATAATAATGGTACCCTTCAGGCACGACAAATAATTGGATACAAATTTAGCCCTCTTGGCTCAACATAAGTGATAAAAAATAAATACAAGCATGAGCTTGCTCAGCCTTAATAATTATAACAGTAATAACCAATAATAAATAATAATGATAATAATAATTTTAACACTTACAGGATTGTGGAGCAGTCTGGCCAGCTGGTTCCGTACCTATATTATAATAATAAAAATACAATCCGTAGCGATTAGCGCACACGTAACAATAATAATAGTATAAACAGCGATATAAAAAACAATAATCCTTAGCGATTGCCACTCACCAAAACAATAATATAATTTGGCGATTAGCGCCCTTGATTATGGTACATAATTATAAGCGCACGATTTGCGCACACCGAAAAATAAATATATCTTTGACATGACCATAAAAAGGTGACGATTCGCGCCCTAACAATAAATATAATAAAAAAACAATCTTGGTAATTTGTGCCTAAACAATATTTAATACAAAAATAAAATAAACAGCGATTTGCGCACGTAAAAACAACAATAATAAAATGAACGGCGATTTGCGCATACGTAAAAACAACAATATTAATTCAACGGCAGAAAATAGTGCGGGTTCTGCATTGACATAACTTTTCGGACTGAGGACTGGGCGCCGTGTTAGACTTGAATCGCCGGTGGACCGACCGCGGATGACAACGCACCGGGCGTTATCTACTATTATATAATAATATACAACAAGAAAGGTACAAAAATAAGGCATGCAATACGACTATGTGTTTGTGTGTGTGTGTGTGAAATAATATGTCTAGAAAAAGAAATCGTTCCACGTGGATATTAGCAAAAATACGTTGTATTGGAGAATCTTCTATTAAAAATTCAGATTGTCTCGTAAGCAGGGATGGGCAAGATACTCAAACATCAATATCGAGATACTAGATACCTGGATTTGGAGTATCGAGATACGTATCTTAGATACTTGTATCGAAGATACTGCCCAACCCTGCTCGTAAGTCAGAGAGATTACGCGTCGGAATCGCGGACCAGAGAATCTAGCGCCGAACGTTCACAGTGCCTTGCTGAAAATAGACAGAAACTCGCGAGCATGGGCAAGAGAATGTAGCACCAAACAGTCTCAGCAGCTTATGGCACAGAGAGAAAGACAACAGTCATTGTTAAAAATTAGGATGTAGCAATAGAATTTTAGCTCATAGTAACAGACCAACATTCAGCTACAACTCGAAAAATGTATTATACTCATTAGAACGGAATCCGAATCGGAGCAATAAAAAAGATTGGTGCCAAATATTTTGCTAAAAAAATGGACTAATGAAGCGAACGGCATGTGCTGCACGTCTGGAAAAGTTATTCTTCCTATACTCTGTTCAAAATAAGACCGGACCTCGGCGGCGACCAGTTTTCGTCGGGCGGCGGTCAGACATATGGTCAAACGCTGTCCCCACTACGGCAACGCGTTGGGCGCTGCCACGGAACAAAGCCACGCACATGCGCACAACTCGGCCGCCGAGGTCCGGTCTTATTTTGAACAAAGTATAGTATTGAAGAGACACTAGAACCAATAAAAAGCCTTTTGGCAAATAATCACACATCATCTCCGTATTTTTAGATTCTGAGTGGAACGATGAATGTATTGATTTTACAATGATGTGTGTTTTTTTATTTTTTTTTTATTTTTTTTTGTGTTTGTGTACACGATAAGTAGTCGAAATAATGCTACGATTTTCAACTTCAGTATCTTGTTCGATCAGAAAGTGAATATCGTTGGTGCATTGGGGAGGTCAAAATTTAAATTTCCCAGTGGTTTTCAAAAGCGCCGGGAAAAACAAAAGAAAAATTAAGGAAAAACGGGAATTTTTACGCAAAATCGATTTTTCACAAAATTGAATTTGGTTTT
>NW_021770562.1:73228-76522 GCF_005508785.2 Acyrthosiphon pisum
CTGGGAAATTTAAATTTGACTCCCCAATGCACCAACGATATTCACTTTCTGATCGAACAAGATACTGAAGTTGAAAATCGTAGCATTATTTCGACTACTTATCGTGTACACAGACACAAAAAAAATAAAAAAAAAAACACACATCATTGTAAAATCAATACATTCATCGTTCCACTCAGAATCTAAAATAAATTAGATAACAAAACAGTTTATAGAAAAAAACTAACCAAATAGAATATAAATTTCCTTTTAGATTATTTTAATATAATATGTAAAACATAATTTTAAATCTGACTTGGGCTACATAATATCAATAGGATAGTATTTTTGTTTTAATTATTTAATTATGTTTTACTTTCATATTATCAAGTTTATTAAGAAATTAATAGTTGTTTATTTGTATTTAAAAAGCAAACACAAATAACAAATTATATTCCATTTATCTGGTGGCCATGGTGATATTTATAAAAAAGTTCAGTTTATAAAAAGGCATTTGTTAGATAATATAAAGACTTTTATAAACCTACGAACATGTAATTTAATAAATAATCTGAAAACAATTAAATCAGTAGTAATACCTAAGTAACATTTTATGTAGTACATAATTTTATGCAGTTCCTATTTGTAAAAATATATAGGTAGTTTTTAATTTAAAATTACATAAAACTGAATTAATAGTGCCATTTTTAACATATTAACATAAAGTTTCAAATAACTATCTACATAATATATTATAATATGCAAGAAAATCATGTCATTTACCATAGTAGTTAGTTGAAATTGTACCTGATTTTGAAGATTTACCACTGTTTTTGGTGTGAATCCATGTTAACTGATATTTACATTATATATTTATACATACACTGCATGTCTGCATTTAAACACATAATGTGCATATGATATATTATATCTTTATGTTTAGTTGCTAAAATTAGTTCTGCTTTGCTCAGGCTTACCAATGCGATAACACGCATGATATTGTATTAATTGTATTTTTGAGTGGCAAGCGCCCTATATTAAAGGCTTTATTCATCAGTTTTTTTACGATCGTATATGCATATAATGAAAATCAAATCTACGTAAAATTTTGCAGGTGTCAATGACGTGTTTTTTTGTGTTTGTGGTATTGTAAAATTTCAACCAGTTTATTATTACCATTTTTATTTTTTATAATAATATTTTGTATGTGAACCCTTTCTCTTAATTTTTATCTATACGCCTAACGCATGTTTTCACACGCTCTTTTTTTTATTAATTTTTTTTACATAATATACATATATGTCTTATAGTAAATTTACAATATAAATCCACATCATACTCTTGTACGATATTAGTGTTCGAAATTATTCTTCACCCGTTCCGTCGTTTGGATGTCAACGGTCCCTCAAGGCCCCAATCAGTGCTGAAACAGGGAAGTCTGTTATTGTAGTCTGTCCGCGGGTTGGTGCACGCTGTACAGCTATGACCTGAGCGTCGTGAAAGTTGATTGAACCACCATAATATGTCTTGCATTCGAGGTTAGGTCTTAGTCGCCTCAATTCGTAAACTTTCTCACTCTCTTTGGTTACACTTTTTTATGCGATTGTTATTGAAAAGTAAAAAAAAATTAAATTTATCCTTATGCTAAAAAATAAAAGTACATAAATGATTATTTAATAATATTACTCTTATTACACTATTCTATCTCGACACCTTATTCTTTGATATTCATAATTTCCTTATTTGTTTCCCCTACATAATACCATATTAGTTTTTTTTTATCATTATATGAGTAATTATATAGCCTAGTATTGAAGCGCATAAATAAATTCCATACTGATGAATGACATTGTTTTACACGTCCTTTTGTTTTATAAACGAAAAAAAAGTAAAAAAGATCAGACTATTATTTATTTTTAAATTTATTAATTAATTACCCTGTTTGAAGGTAAAGTGATATCGCAAGATTTTTTACGTATTGAGAATCGTTTGATTGCTATACGGGGAACAAAAATTGATAATATACTAGAAAAAATAATAACTGTTGTATTGTGATTGCTGTACGTAACTTAATAAATTGAGGTCTGATTCTTATTGTACCTATTTCCTTTTAGTCTCTATTTTATTTTGCTGATTTTGATTTACTTACTGACCTACTGTTTTATTAGTACTTCGTATTTTAAATATTGTAATTCAACATTTGCGTGTATTTACATTATTAATTTTTCTTGTCTCATTTGAAAAATCTATACACTTGGTATTCATATATATATACGAAATAAAATTTAAATTCACATTATTAAGTGTTGTAAAAAAACCATTTTGTGTGTTTTCATTAGGCAAACATATTTGATAATAATTGTATTACTTTTCCCATATTTTTTATACGTTATATTTATTATATACATTTTATAGTATACTATTACAATTCTAATGCAGTATTTAACGTTCTTTATATTTTTTTAACTGACTAACATGTTTATATTCGTTTACTAACTGTCCGTTTTCAATTATTTCTACTACATAAGTTACATCCGATATTTGTTTCATTATTTTAAACCGGCCGTTGTACCTGTAAGCAAATTTCGATTTTCTATTTTCGTCTTTAATCAGTACTTTTTCGTTTAAATTAAATTTTACCTGTGCCTTATTTGAGTCATAATGTTTTTTATTTTTTAAATATCTGTCCGCTTATAATTTTGGGAGTTCGTCTTGAATATTTTTTCTAATTCCACTAACATTTCGGGGGATGTTTCTGTACTTATAAAGTTGTGATCAAATATGGATTTTGGATTATATCCATGTAATAGATAAAACGGTGTGTTTTTAGTTGTATAATTAACCGCTGTGTTATACGCAAATAGAACATATTTTAAGTACAGACTCCATTTTTTGGTTGTTCCTGTACAAAGTGGCTAATCATATCTATCAAAGTCCCGTTAAACTTTTCTGTCTGGCCTTGGCTCTGGGGAAGGTATGCAATGGAATATGTGTTGTTTATATTTAGCGCTTTTAGTAAGTATTTCACCAATTTATTTGCAAAATGTAAGCCTCGGTCAGAGTGTATTTCGCCTATTGCTCCGAATTGTAAAATTATATCTATTAAATATGCAACTGTTGACTTTGCGTCAGCGTATTTGTATGGTTTTGCTATAGCATATTTAGTAGTTGCACAGGTTGATACCAACATATATGAGTTGCCCTTGCTATTGGTGGATTAATTGGACCAATATAATCTATGGTAAATCGTTGAAATGGTATACCAATAATTTTCGATGATGTTAGCATTTGACCATAGGTCGCTTTTTTATCCGA
>NW_021770562.1:76622-79727 GCF_005508785.2 Acyrthosiphon pisum
TTTTATTTTTTGACAGCTAATGCATGATGTTACATACGTACGTATATCTTTATATACAGAGGGCCAAAAATATCGTTGAATAATTGTATTGTATGTTTTGTCTATGCCTAAGTGCCCTGACAAAGGGTGATCATGAAAATCGTTTAAAATTTCATTTTTACGGTTGTCTGGTAATGCTATTAAATTTATAGTTTGCCCCTTAGATAAATGTTTATACATGAGTATTTGGTTTTCATTTATAAAATAATTTTTTGATTTTCTTATCCATGTATGGTCTGAAAGTTCTGGGTTCTGTATTGCTTATTAATAATATTTGCATATTATGTATCATCACGTAATTGTTCCAGGTGTATATTAATAGTTTTTACTGTGCAAATTGTCAGTTCATTATCCTTTTGTATTTCTTGTTCTATAGTGGGTGATTCAAACACTGGATTTCGGGACATAGCATCGCATACTTGATTTAAGAGTACTTTTCTATATTTAATTGTTATGTCGTAGTCTATAATTTTACTTTTTAGTCTCTGAATTCTTGTTGATAGTGATTTAATATTTTCTAAATATTTTAACGGAGCAGGGTCTGTCCATATTTCTATGTGTGTGCCGTATACATATGGTCTAAAGGTTTCGAGCACATATACTATTGCTAATAGTTCTAGTTCAATTGCACTATATTTTTCTTCAGTGGTAGTGACACGTCGAGAAATGTATGTATTTTACGAAATGTAATAATTCGTCACCTACGTCTTTTTGTAATAAAACACTTGCAATTTCTATTTTACTCGCATCGGTCCATATGACTATTGGTAGGCTTGGGCTGAAATGTTTTAACAACGGTGGGTTTGTTAACTTTTCTTTAAGTATTTCAAACGTTTCTGTGTGTTTATTTAACCATTTTACCGGAGATTTTTTTGATTCGAAGTGGCCTCTAGTTAAATCGGTTATAGGTGCTACAATTTCAGCGTATCTTGGTATGAACTTTCTAAAAAAATTACATAATCCTAAAAAACTTCTTGTTTGTTTTATATTTTCTGGAATAGGAAATTTATTTATCGCTGCCAATCCTTCTTCATTTGGCTTAACTCCATATTGATTAACGATGTGCCCTATAGTATTTTCAACTCAAAATATCCAAATTTACATTTTTTTGGTTTCAATTTAAACCCTGTTTTTCTAATTCGTTCTAATAGTTTTTCTAAAATTATAAGTAGCTCTTCAAATGTTTTTGCATAATTAACGATATCGTCTACATAATTAATGGTGCCCAAATAAAGTAGTCCAGAGAGAGCAGTAGCCACTGCTTTAGAAAACTGTGTTGGAGAGTTTTTGTATCCGAATGGTAATCTTGTCCATTCATATAACCCAAATGGTGTAATGAATGCTAATTTATATCGGTCTGTTTTACCCAGTCGAATGTTCAGAAATCCCTGCTGCATATCCATTATGTTGAAATATTTTGACCCTTCTAGACAATCAATTATTTTTTATAAGCATTTGAAGTTGAAATTTTGACAAAATTTAACAAATTTAAAATTGAATAATATTTTGTAGTTAAAAATTTATAAAATGTCCATTTTTTATATCTAAGAATTGAAAATTTAAAAAAAAATTCCACGTAAATATTTAATTCTGTTACCAAAAATCTAAAAAATACATTTACACAGTTTATTTTTATAGTCATTTTAAGTACAAATTTGGACGAAATTACATATTAAAAACCTAGGATAACTATTTTAGTTATTTTGTTGTGATTGTATAATATTATTCGTGGGTACTTGAAACTTCTAAAGTATACTATTATATATCTATGATAGTACCACGGTCTTTTGTTGATGTATAACGCGTTATAAGTACCTAATAGTACTGATATGATTAATTTGGAATTTATTATAGGTAACTATTATAGGTTAATTTTATACATAGACTGATATACCGTCTTCGCTCAGAATCCTTTTTCTTATACAGTGATATTATATCATTGAATTCAAATTTAATACTGTCCATTATACAGTGACCCACTTCTAACCTACTGTACAGCAGAGCGACATCCACCTTTTTTACTAATTGATGGTTGGAATATATTTATATTTAGACGCATGCGGGGACGTACACATTGTATGTATGGGTATGTATTTATGTATATTTGTTTGTGTGAGTGTGTTTTGTGAAGGAATTTTGTAAGCACAACAATAATAATAATTACTAATTAGTATCATAATCTCCTATAGTTTAATTTGTAAAATCTAAAATTAATACAAACTCTAGAAAACAACAACCGATTGGCACTCTTATTAATTAGCATTGATCACGGTCCACGGACTTCAGTTAACTTGCGAAAGTCGTGTATGATTCAACTATTCTGCGTATTGTGTTAATATTTTAGTTGAGTACCTTATTCTACCTAAATTCAAATTAATTTTTTTGTGATTCGTGTTGCGGTCCTGTGGTGTACCGCGTGGATGGTGAAGTGAGTTGAGGTAACCAAGTAAATACAACAGTGAGATAAAAAAAAAACTGAGACAAACACAATTTACTGGTTGAGGTTTATTGGATGCACGTATCGAACAAACAAAACAGTATAATGATGGAGCCTATAATGGCTATATGAATACGCGGATGTATCGCGTTAGCGTGGTATAATCTTCGGAACTCACGGTGACGGGTGTAGACCGTACGTGTGTACCCGGCGAGGTATCGAAAACAAGTTGCTCGTTTTTATCCGGTTCGCCGAACGGCCGGCCGACGGTACCTGGCGCGGGTGTCGCGCGCCGGCGTCGTCCGTCGTCGATTGGCGGTTTGTTTGAGAAGCATAGCGCGGCTTTCCGCGTAAAAGGCTATTTGAATTCAAATAGCTATTACGCGGGACCGCGTCATACTCCCCCCCCAAACCGTCAACGGCGGTGGTGTTCCGGCCGTCGCCGGTGTTGTCAGAGAGGGTGTGTGGTGGTTGGGTGCGGTAGACACCTGTCCGTGGGCACGTTTTTCCGGCTGTGTTCAGCGGACGTGTCTCTGGCGGTGTCTAGTCGTGTGGGGTGATGTGGGGGGGCTAAAGAATTGGAGGCTGACCTCCATTTCCTCCGGGGCTGCGTACGTCTCACTCAACAG
>NW_021770562.1:79777-86583 GCF_005508785.2 Acyrthosiphon pisum
TCGGTTATAGGTGCTACAATTTCAGCGTATCTTGGTATGAACTTCTAAAAAAATTACATAATCGTAAAAAACTTCTTGTTTGTTTTATATTTTCTGGAATAGGAAATTTATTTATCGCTGCCAATCTTCTTCATTTGGCTTAACTCCATATTGATTAACGATGTGCCCTATAGTATTTTCAACTCAAAATATCCAAATTTACATTTTTTTGGTTTCAATTTAAACCCTGTTTTTCTAATTCGTTCTAATAGTTTTTCTAAAATTATAAGTAGCTCTTCAAATGTTTTTGCATAATTAACGATATCGTCTACATAATTAATGGTGCCCAAATAAAGTAGTCCAGAGAGAGCAGTAGCCACTGCTTTAGAAAACTGTGTTGGAGAGTTTTTGTATCCGAATGGTAATCTTGTCCATTCATATAACCCAAATGGTGTAATGAATGCTAATTTATATCGGTCTGTTTTACCCAGTCGAATGTTCAGAAATCCCTGCTGCATATCCATTATGTTGAAATATTTTGACCCTTCTAGACAATCAATTATTTTTTATAAGCATTTGAAGTTGAAATTTTGACAAAATTTAACAAATTTAAAATTGAATAATATTTTGTAGTTAAAAATTTATAAAATGTCCATTTTTTATATCTAAGGATTGAAAATTTAAAACAAGATTCCACGTAAATATTTAATTCTGTTACCAAAAATTCTAAGAAATACATAAGCACAGTTTATTTTTATAGTCATTTTAAGCTCAAGTTTGGACGAAATTACATATTAAAAAACCTGCAATAACTATTTTAGTTATTTTGTTGTGATTGTATAATATTATTTGTGGGTACTTGAAACTTCTAAAGTATACTATTATATATCTATGATAGTACCACGGCTTGTTGTTGATGTATAACGCGTTACCTGATGGATATTGTGATATGATTAATCTGGAATTTATTATTAATACCTATTATAGGTCAATTTTTTTTTTAATACTATAGATAAGTATACATATAATATTTATGTCTAATAACTAGGCTGACAAACCGTCTCCGCTCAGAATCGTTTTTCTTATACAGTGATATTATATCATTGAATTTAAACTTAATACTATCCTGTATACAGTGACCCACTTGTAACCTACTGTACAGCAGAGCGACATCCAATTACCCACCTTTTTTTATTTGTTTACTATTTTTTTTTTTTGTCATCACTTTTTTAGACAATAAAAATGCTTAAAATTTCTTCAAAAGTATCTTTTCTGATGGGAAAGTGAATTTAGTGATACTCCGGAGGGTTAAAAGTAAAAAAATCCGATAAAAACAAAACAATTCGAGGAAAAACGGGAATGTTTACGCAAAATCAGTTTTCGACAAAATCGATCTTGGTTTTTAGTGTAACTTTAAAAAAAAATGACTGTAGATACATGTATTTTTCACTGAATGTTTATATTATCATTTTCTTTACACCATAACATTTTAAAAATATTTTGACTTGTTTTGTCTTATTTACGGTTAATATTATTATTTGTTTTAAGCGCTTATGTTATAATTTCACATTTAAATTTATGTTGTATAATTATTATGAAAAAGTAAAATATATAAGAAATATAATGTTTTGAGTTACAATTAATTGATAGATTTGTTAGACAGTAGTATTAATCGATGTATCATGAAAATTTCAAGGAGTAAAATAGGCAAGTACTTTAACAATCTCGCTGGGCAATGATAAGAAACAATTGGCTAGTGTTTAATAGTTTTAATTTTCCAGTGACCCGTATTAGATATTTGATTGTAATGATCTTTGGTTTTACAATAGTTGAATAGGTACCAATGTGCTTTCTCATCACATTGTGTAAGAGAAAAATACTTAAATTGTCCACGTTGAACGTGGTTTATTCATCTTTCTGGTTAGCCAAGATTTTTGTGGTCGAAAATTTGTTCCCTTGTGAGTTATTATAATTTTTAAGATTCAAATTATTTATAATTATTTAGATACTTGGTAGGTAGTTCTGAAAGTTTTCCATTTGAGAACTGCAGCTTTGGCCCCAAAATTCGTAAGGCTACTTTGATAATTTCGATGATAATGAACATGAAAACTCAAATTCGAGTAAAGTTATTTCATTAATAGAAAAGTTATCACCAGATTACGATAAAAAAATACAATGAATTTAAGTTATATTACTTTAAATTGTGCGTAAAAATAAATAATACAAACAGTTTACAATTATAAACATATTTTTATACAGTTTTTTAGTTAGAAATTCGTAAAAAATGTTCTTTTTACATATCTACAATTTGAATATTTAATTCACGATTTCTTATTAGTTTCATTATCTTGTACAAAAGGAATGACAAATAGGTTAAAAGTAAGTTCAAACTTTTAAGTCCCACAAAAAATAGTTTTTGCTATTGTACATTTGAAAGGCGGGGATAACACAATATAACATACATGCCGTGGTTGTAGTCCTTTTATAATAATAAAGAATTCGTCAAAATAAAAAATCTGATTATTCTTAAATTTTTGAATTTTTAACCGATTTTTTCCCATTTTTGACAATTTTTTTACCCCCTTATTTGTACTATATAATCGCGTATACCTCAAAAAGTTTAAAAAAATGTTAATGTCCTGTATTTCGGTTGTATTTTACGTCCATAGCGGCGAAAAAATACGATATATATTTTATTGACCAATCATTAATATTCAATGCATAAAGCTACATAATATATTATTGTACCTACTGGATTTTATAATCGACATAATATTTTAATAATCAACATTAACCGTTCAAGTGTTTAACTGAACTTAAATATTATATTTAACTTGTGTTCGAATTATAATATGGTTCCTTATAATATATTATATTATACTTAAATAAACTTATTGAAAGACAATATATTATATAATATACATTATACATATTACATAACATATCTATACCAGCTACATAAATGGATCTTAAACTCAAATCTCAAACTATATTAATTTATAATTGATTATATTATGTGTATATGCATAAAATGTGTTGTAGTATCATTTATTTATTTTTTTTAAATTAATTTAATTATTATAAGTCGAGTCTATACCTAATTAAAGTTATTTTTCATATATCTTTTGCATTCTTATAATGCAATATTGTTAGGTAGGTATATGGCATTTGACATTTGTATGTATTTTTGGTGAAACCATACAATTTATACTAATATGTATTGTAAATGCAATTTTCGCGTGTTTATATAATGCAATTAAATCCAGTCTTTACTATATACTATAATTATTATATATCATCTATAAACGTTATCATAATAAGACTGATTATAAAATATATCGATTACGGCTGCTTTAGATGATCTATGCCCCATAATATCTGTGTATTATATAATATGATATTTACAATATATAATAATATATACCTATGTCCTATATACCTATTTATTTGTATATTATTATAGTATCTATCACAGAGTCAAACAGATTGTAAAATCGAGTCAGACAAGTACCTTTTGACAGCCTGCGCACTTCAGCAATCGATTGAAATCTTCACCATTAGCAACGCAAAGTTGACTAAATAATCTGCCATTTAGTGAGTTGCTTCTGATTTTAATAACTGCTCTAATAACATAATGCAGTGATGTATGCAGGCGTTCATTCAGATTTTTATGCTGGCGATGAATGACGCAATGTACAGCAAGCACGTCTGGAACTCATTTTTAAATGCGCTATGAAACCTTTGTGATGCCCCGTCATAGCTGGGGGGGGCACCATCAGTAGCAATTGACATAATATTTTTCAGAGGGATTTGCTTTTCGTCGCACAAAACTTTTCTAAAATTACTACTTATAGAAGCAAAGACTTCTAAAAGCATTAAATCATTTTTCAAGTCTCAGAATAGCGAAGTGAGTTTTATCTGAACTTTGTCATTATAATAATAATAATAATATATGAATAATTATTAAAAACATTAAACTGTTACTGTACAAAGCACAATAATCTACAATTTATTTTATTGATAGAGAATGAGAAAAATATATTTTGCAAAATAATAAATTTTATTTTTTTAATATGAAAATATACATTAAACTATTTTAGTGTGATATTCAACTGATACTTTTAAAATGTCTAGATAATATTTATCTATAAGTATATAAATTATGATTTATCGTTTTAATAATATATTGTATCTTCTTCTTCTTGTCGTATCGGTTTTCAAATTCCCTTCGCTTCCCAATAAGCCGCAATTTGTATTGCATTGTATGCATCATATGTGTTACTTTTAAATGGTATCAAATACGATTGAATAATATATTGTAATTATATTTTAGTTATTTTGTTATATCGATACATTAAAACTGGTGATATAAAATATAAAGTTACTAACATTTTACTATGTAACATTTATATGTAGGTAATACTATTGTTATTCCATTCTTATTATTTTTATTATTACATTTTATTGTTAAAGGTTGATTTTATAATAGCACTGATTACAGTAGACTACCCTTTAAAATACTAAAAAAAAATTACAATCTTCAGTATGGTACACTTGCCAGGTGCCCCCAATCTCCCAATAAATAGTGGGCTGGTAAAAAAGTATTTTCCCGGGCTGGTCCGAAATTCCAATCCGTCCCTGTTGAGTATACACTATACTTTACCAACAACGAAAAAAGATTTCATAACGAAATTATGGGTGCCGTATATCAATCAAAATAGACATTAGATCATACACAGTCAGTTAGTTGCGTGCGGACATAAATGCATATTAAGAGCAGAGGCGGCTATCTTATACTCAAGGTGTATCCGCCGATACACCTTCTAGTTGGGTGGGTGGTCATGGACCACGGTATGTATAGTGGGTTGAAATGAATAAATTAATAAAAACAATGTATTTAATAAACCAACCGGTGGCTATAAGTGTAATATAGTTAAATATGAATAGAAATACTAGGTAGAAAATACTAAATAGTAAGTATATTGGAATATTGGATGTAGAAATTGTTGCATTTTCAATGTTTCAAATACACAGTACAATAAAATTAGCTCAGAACATTATATTATATTATTACTAGCTGATCCCGTGCACTTCGTTACCCGTTAAATGTACAAACTGTATATGACTCAAACTTTGTTCAATGCGTTATTTAATATTCGGTGTGTGATGTTCTAGATTTATCTTAACTATTCTGTTGCCCAGGATAAAAATTCTGATTCACAGCAGTACATTATCAGGTAGGCAATCTACCTGCGGTAGATCGTGGACCCCGTGCTGTTTGTATGTAAGTGTATGATATAACTCTAAAATATCAAAGTTATACCAAGTTTGTCATTTTTACTTAATTCCACCTACGATGGATTAATATAATCAATTAATACAAAAACTTAACCTAACCGTACTAAAATCCAATGAGTAAAAAAAACCAAATTTAACCATTTTTAAATTAATTAGCCTATATCTTCTTCCCAATCTACCCACAAACATTCATATACATATATTATTATATATATTGACAAAAAATAATAATACAAATCAACAAACATGCCCGATTAACCAATAGCAACCAATATATAATACACTATAATTATAATACACATTATAATTTATAAATAGTTTAAAAGCATCGCAATATTTCAAAAATGTTATGGCGCGTAAAAATTGGTAATATAAAACATTCTGCAAAAATTTGATGCTTTTATAGTTATTTTTTTAAAACTGGTATTGTGTAAATTCTCAATTTTCTTTAATTTGATGTTTGTTTTTCAAAACTATTTCTGATTACTTTTGACCTCCTGAAGTACAGAACTAGATTCACTTTCCAACCAGAAAAGATTCTGTAGAAGAAAATTGAAATATTTGTATTGTGCCTTTAGGCTTCATTATACCTTTTAGTGACACACACAAAAAAAAAGTAATAATAAAAATGAACACAATATTATTCCAAATGAAAAAAAAAAACACATTATGCCAAATTTATTTCAAAAATAAAGATTTTTTTATTCAATTTTCTACCTATTTCATACTATATTTGTATATAAATATATAGTCAATCAAACATAAGTTTGTATTTTTAAATTCAAATAGGTATTTGTAGTTCATACTTTGTACTCAATATAATAACTAATACGTACCTAATAATTAATAACGATTAACAGTATTAACTAATAAAATTTTAGTGATTATTTTTTTTCAGTCAATATACTTAGCTATATTGTATATCTACTGTATAGCCACAGAATAAATGAAACGAATAAAATATAAAAATTATCTTATCTCCACTAGGTAGGTATAAACATTAATTAATGATAACTTATTAATAAATAATATTTATAATTCATAATAATATAATAATATATAATATATATATAATATATATCTTACATGTAAAATTCTCGTGTCACAGTATTAGTCTCGATACTCCTCCGAAACTGCTTGACCGATTTTTATGAAATTTTTTACGCATATTCAGTAGGTATGAGAATCGGCTAACATCTATTTTTCATACCCCTAAGTGATAAGGATTGTCCAGAAAAAAATAAAATAAAAATATTATTATTTACGATAGAAATATTTGTTTATAAATGGTCGCTATTGGTTATAAATATAAAAAATAATAATATTATTATTAAAAAGGTGGGTAAGTGGATGTCGCTCTGCTGTACAGTACGTTAGAAGTGGGTCACTGTATAATGGACAGTATTAAATTTGAATTCAATGATATAATATCACTGTGTAAGAAAAACGATTCTGAGCGGAGACGGTATATCAGTCTATGTATATTAGACATATATATACTTATCTATGGTATTAAAAAAAAATTGACC
>NW_021770563.1:0-2400 GCF_005508785.2 Acyrthosiphon pisum
GATTATAATATATTAATATGAGACATAGCAACATAGTCATTTGGCATAGCGTATATTAGCATATATTAATGTAGACGTGTTTAATTATTAGTTATAATAAATCGATATCATCTTAATCGTCGTTAATGATAATTGATAAGTGATCAATGATAAGTGATAACCCATTTTTTGCGAAAAATAAACATATAGGTTTGCTAAAAATAGATTAATGTTGTGTTTTTAAACGTTCATATTATTATCTTATATGATAATCCTACGATAGTACATTACTACAGCACAGAATAGATGATCATCTTGTTCATAATCATAATTCACATTTCATATTTTCATAACGCAAATGTTTACTTTCAAGTTTTAACTTTTAAACTGGTCAATGGTTAATAATTTTAAAATATGAGTGCTAAACCGAATCGTCGAGTCAAAGGGGGCGCAGAAAAAGCTCGACTTAAACGGAACGCCAATTTACAAGCTGCCGCAAAGAACCCAAAACAGCTAAAATTATGTTTTCCATTAACATTAAATAATATTTTAGTACAACCGGTAAGTATTATTAATTACACCTATATTTATTTTTATTAAAACTATTTATTTTAAGCATTCTACATGTAACATGTGTGAATTTGTACATGGTGATATTTATAATTATTGAAACCTGGGACTGTGACACTGTGGTTAATTATGTAGTTTCAAGAATTTTTAAATAAAAAAAATAGAGAATTGCACTACTCAAAATTAATAATTGCCAATTGGTATCTGTAATAATAACAATTCCATAGTTCTTTTTAATTTTACCTACCATACTTTTAATTTATTACAAAGATTAATTTAAAATACATATTTACAGTTAAAATACTTGTGTATTGTATCTTTTAAAAGACATACCTACCTACATTATAAAATATTAATGATGACTTGTTGACTAGTAAGTGCCTAGTTATTTGAAAGTTTGTATTGTAATTTGTAATAACTAATAGACATACACATATTACATACCTATTACCTATGCATAGCAATTGTTTAATTTGTACAGTGTAAATTATAGTATGCAACAGGTTTCTTTGGTTAAAAACACATACATTCAAAATAAATATGTATTTTTATCATCATAATATAATAAATATAACTGTGAACGTGCTTTTAGCACTCTGAAAATTATAAAAAATCGGTTACGTTCCTCATTGAACCAAGAACGATTAGAGGCCTTTATGATAATGTCGGCAGAAAAACAAGTTTTGGAAGAGGTTGATTTCCAAGATGTCTTGGAAATCAAAAAAAATTCTTCATCGCTTTTATTAAAACTTTTATCTTGACATTTTATACTAATTATACTTATTAGAATAAGTTAATTATTTTTATTGTTTTTTTATTTAGCTAGTTATGCATATATCAAGATAATGGAGGTAACTATAGTCACAATGTCATACTTTCCATATTAAATTTCAATTGGTACTTTTATTTGAATAAACAATTAACAGAATGAAAATTGTGCTTTTGTACACTCAATTATAATTTTTACTTCACACATATTGTACTATAAAGAACTACAATGACACAAAGTACAATAATGTATAAAGAACCAACCTAAATAGAAAATATAAAAAAACTCAAATGGTTCCAGTTTCTATAACGAATAAATCATAAATGATTCTCAGATGACTCTCTTTTATAATATATCTTTTATTATATTAGGTATATTATTTGAGGGGCAAAAAAAATGTTGGTGGCTAAGCCCCCCTTTAGCCCCCAACTAATTACGCCTATGGTCAGAGAATAGGGCCGCTATTCTATTTGGGATAATGGGCCGGACCCTACCCAGTCCGGCCCTGGGTATACATTACATTCATATTATTTATAATTTCCCACTTTGTCAAAAACAATACAATTATTTTGTTTATACACAATAAAATTTTGTTGCATATTTTTTGTATTAATGAACCTACCTACCTATATTTTAATTTATTTCAACGGAATAATAATGTCCCACACTGAACATGTTAGTGCCCCGTGTGGGACTCAGGAGCGGCTTCAGGGGAGACTAGAGGCCGTGCCCCCCCCCCACAGTTGTATTTCTAAACAATTGTTTACTGTTAAAAACAAAATTATAAGATAATTAGGTTTATTATAATATTTATCGACATTTTTTGAAAATTATGACTTCCCCCCCCCTCTAACCATGTCACTGGAGCCACCCCTTTTAGGGCTCATGAATATTAACCAATAATTTTTTTGTTAATTACCAAATCTCAATAATATATATTGAGGTTTTTGGCCACGTGAAATTATAAGTAAACAGATAACACGTACAGTCGTACGAAACATATGAACGGAGGTTTAAATTTTGTTTTTGTTTTTCCCGACGCTTTTTAAAACTTTTGGGAATTTTTAATTTTTACCAGTCAA
>NW_021770563.1:3705-4578 GCF_005508785.2 Acyrthosiphon pisum
CGATAACAATTTTATTTTTGACCCACTAAAGTACCAACTAGATCTAATTGGCTAGCACCTGGTGGGGGGGGGGGGGGGGAATTGGGAGTTCGAATATTGAAACATTTTTTACTTCACCAAAGGGCGATAGTAAACGCACAAAAAAAAAAAACACACCCACTCAATTATAATTAGAAGACGCTAGCTCGCGATAGTACATACCTACTCAAAAATCGTATCACATAGGATATAATAATTTCTTTCATGAAACACGCAGGTCGCATAGGCGGAAATCCACTATCAATCAATTCCAATCCAACCCCACCAACCCCCTCTCCTAAATAATAAAATAATTTTTAGGTTTATACTTGAGCGGTATAACTAAAAAATAAGAATTCAATAAATAATTGTTGTACCGTATAACATATGTTAACAATTTTTAGATACATTCGAATTTACAAAAATAACAAACATCTTGTTGCCAAGTGTATGTGTGTTTGGAAAATTAATAATTCGTGTCTGTTTATCACAGGGTTGGCAAAAACCCGGGCTTTTTAGAAAAAACCCAACCCAAAAACCCGATGGGTTTTAATGTAAAAGTAATAATGGGTGGTTTTATCGGGTTTTTTTCAGAAAAAACCCATCCAAAAACTCAGTGGGTTTTATTGTAAAATATTAATGAGCGGTTTTATCGGGGTTTTTTTCTGAAAAAACCCATCCGAAAAAAATAAAAATCGGAATTTTTTATTAAAAATAGAATAGAATTTTATTAAAAATAAAAGATTTCTATTGACCATTAGTGTGTAATTGTTTTCTATTTTATTCTTTAAATTGTACCTACCTAATTAAAAAAATAATTATTAAGTTTTTTTCAAATCAATTTAATATTTTAAT
>NW_021770564.1:0-1729 GCF_005508785.2 Acyrthosiphon pisum
TGTTCTCAAACTTTTCGTAGTACTTGGGACTGACCTCCACGATCCAATTTGTGGTGCCCCTGTCCCTGGGTCCGCTCTTGAACACCGGCTTGATTACTTCTGTGGCCTCTGACTCATCGATCCCTAGCTCCGGATTTTGCCTGAGAATGTCCTGCTGCGTTTGTCCGTCAAACCTTGTGTCCGAGCTGACGCCGTGGATGATGACCCTCGGCCATCTCAGGCTGTCTTCCTTTAAGAGCGTCGACACTTTTGAGAGGTGCTTCAGAACGTCTGTAGTCTCTTTATCCGTCGGCTTTAGTATTGTCTTGCCCGTTTTGGTGGTAATGGTGTGACACTTGGGTTTTGGGTTTTTGGCCACCACTTGGTTCCAGATCATTTCTCGGGTTTCGGTTAGCGTTTTGCCAGACGCCTCATTTAAGACGAAGGACGGCAGGTGTTCGATCTGGCGGGTCTCTTTAATTCTTTTATTCCTTGCCGTGGCTCTGGATCTCGAGCGTTCCGCGATTCTGTCCCTAATCTTATCCGGTTTCCTTCTGGTTACCGTCGCAAAGGAAGGAGCCGCCTCGGTACTCATGTGGTCCACACATTCCTCTTGCGCGTTCTGCCTCGCTGATGCCAACTCCAGTGACCTGGTTGCCTCCTTTTCGGCATACCTGGTTATGACCGCCTCCAGAGTTTGCTCGTGGGCTGCCTCCCTGAGGCGCAGCTCCGTCCCGAATTCGGCCGCAGCTGCCCCCACGCAGATCTCGGCTGATCTCCTAGCCTCCTCTAGTTGGCTAGAGAGCTGCAGGTTACTAATGACCAAATCGTGCACAGCTGTGTCCAGGACCTTAAGCTTGTCGAACATAGCTCGCTGTGTCTCGGCTGTCAGGTTCGTCTTTCTCGTTGCAGAGGACTCAATGGTATAACGAATCCATTTGATGGCCTCTCGGGCGACCGGCACTGGGTCCGGTGAGCATCTAAATTTCTTCTGCCCAGGCGAGGAGCCTGACGATGGTGGGGTCCTCGGTATCTGTTGGCTGGTGCCCGGAACTGGTTCTGAAAGCTCCTCCTGTTGGGACACTTCCTCGTCCATTGTACACAGTTTACCCTCTGGAGGGTGGAGGATTTAAAACCTCGAGTTTCCCCGTGGGGGTACGGGTGCTATAGACCTCCTGGATGGATTTCTGAACTAAAAGTCAAAAACCAAAATGGGTGGTGGGGGGGTTCCCCGTTCCCTATCGTGGAAACTTGTTGTACTGCACTAGGGATACCACTAGCCGTTGCCCCTGGGGTCCTGCGGTGTTTCCCTGCGGAGTTATACTTGACTCAAACTCGGGGGAGGATGGGGGCTTTGTTCCCGAATGCGGGAGATCAAGCGGTGAGCCCAGAAAATGGGTTCCCCCTGGGTCCGGGGTCCGTACCCCTTTTCACTTAGAAGTTATTGCCACTTAAACTTTAAAGGAGGGGGTAGTATACTACCTATACCAGCCACTAGGTGGGGGTCACGTATTACAATATTATACGTTATGTAAGAGCCGAACTTACGTCGTCAGGCTACCGGTCCGTACACGCACTTTTTATGAACTTAAACGCACTTAGTACACAAAAAATTCCTGAAAATCCAGGGTTAGGTTAGGTTAGGTTAGGTATATAGCCCCAACGATAAGCTGGGTGGGCGCTAAAGAGGAAACCGTGCATTCCCGGCCGGCTGTCACCGTACAGGTCCGCCCGGCACCATCACTCGGCA
>NW_021770564.1:1779-2626 GCF_005508785.2 Acyrthosiphon pisum
CTCGGGGGAGGATGGGGGCTTTGTTCCCGAATGCAGGGAGTATCAAGCGGTGAGCCCAGAAAATGGGTTCCCCCTGGGTCCGGGGTCCGTACCCCTTTTCACTTAGAAGTTATTGCCACTTAAACTTTAAAGGAGGGGGTAGTATACTACCTATACCAGCCACTAGGTGGGGGTCACGTATTACAATATTATACGTTATGTAAGAGCCGAACTTACGTCGTCAGGCTACCGGTCCGTACACGCACTTTTTATGAACTTAAACGCACTTAGTACACAAAAAATTCCTGAAAATCCAGGGACTTACGGCTTCTGCAAGGTAATTACACTAGAGGGCGCCCCTCGGAGCGCGTTTAACTGTAGCAACACACGTCTGACGGACTCCACTGCAAAGTGGACACTAGTAGATAGGGACACGAAGCTCCCGGCTTTGATGCCTCTCGGCTACAACCGCGGACCTTATATTAGCACTAGATGCTAGTCAAGAGCCGCGGATGTTCACGACCGGCGTGCGACGGTTTTACCCGCCGTCCGCAAACCGCGCGTCGTCTAAGGACCACGAGCACCGAGAACGCACGGAGGGCGTCTCCGGCGTTCTCGTACCATGCGGCTAGGGCATACAGGTGCCTTTCGCCATCCTGGTGAGACCGCAATCTATCCTCGTTGCTTTCCGTTTATGGTCACGGACAACCTTCGCTGCATATAGCCCCAACGATAAGCTGGGTGGGCGCTAAGAGGAAACCGTGCATTCCCGGCCGGCTGTCACCGTACAGGTCCGCCCGGCACCATCACTCGGCAACTTTCCCCTGACCGAGCGTGTGGACTTTTCCCACATAGTTCGCTCCTGCAA
>NW_021770565.1:0-854 GCF_005508785.2 Acyrthosiphon pisum
GCAAAATATGATATCCTCTCAATTACATTTCGTTTATATTCAATAGTTTTGTTGAAAACATGTAAAGTTAATTGTATCTCTGTTAATGGTCAAACCAATTAACTTAATAGCTCAGCATCATATAGTATCATTCCATGTTTTACACTTGTAGACGCCTTCAAAAATATAGTACATTTATATTTGTAAGGTATAGGTACTTATAATATTGTAATAACCAGTATGTCAAGACGCCGAGTTCATTAAAAAAAAAGTGGTTGAATTATAACCAAAGCTCACACACGTAACTGCAGGTAAGTAAGTCCCATAGAGTAATAGTAAGCACATAGTACCTATTTACTTTAATAATAGTACCTATTAATTATCCTGAATAATTTTTTACCCTCTCACCAATCATTTTAGAGGTGGTTCAAAATATGCGTACTTAGCGCCACAGCAGTCACAATAGCGTTGGTAAACAGTTAGGATTTATTCCTGTTATAGGTACCTAACGAATTTATGAAAACAAAAGAGAATAATAGTTTGCATTATAATACGTTAATCCTAAACACATACACAAGACGTAGACAAGTTAATCATTTATCCACTTTTATGCATTCAATATATAAGTATTTATATAAAAAATACGGTAAAGTATACCTAGAATAGGTATACAACAATAAGGTGTAATAGAATAACCTGACAAGTGAAATTAATTTTGTTACAATCAATATTTAAATTAAATTTATTGATATTTGCGTTACAAGTACAGTATATATTTTTTTTTATATTTTATACCGAAAATAAAAATTAATATATTTACTAAATTTTTTTTAGAAAAATGCATAATAGCCAAATGGTAAATATAATTTTTATAA
>NW_021770565.1:8492-9574 GCF_005508785.2 Acyrthosiphon pisum
TTACTATGTTTTTATTCATATTTAGACTTTATAGTTTGTAATTACAAATAAATGCATTAATTTTATACATTTTCTAAAACATATAATATTACGATTTACACCTCTGATCATAACTGTTGGTTTATTTTAATGTAAACAATACCTAGTTTTTGGATTATAGTTATAATGTACTACGGTATTTAGCTTCCAGCGTATTCTCTTGTTTAGTATAATTATTTCATCCAGGAATTTCTTGTAAATTTTATTTTTTGTTTGATTAAAATTCAAATATAGTGGATTTTTTGTATTAATGTTATTTAGATTAACCAGATTGTGTACATGGGAGTACACTAAGTACCTACCTATGTACTGACTATATAATTTAAAATCCTGGAGGTTATAGACTGCAGTCTCTAGTTCGTCATTTTTTTCTGTTTAAGAAGCTGGAAATTATAGTTTTCATTTTTAAATATGAGTCCCTACATTATAAATTTTTCTATTTTTATTTCTAAAATGCATGTATGTATGTAGTTTGCAATTTTAAATATGAGTCCCTTCTTTAAAATTTTTTCTAAATTTTTTTTTTGTGTTCTAAAATGCTCTCATAATATTCATAATTTGATGAATTGATGAGCAAGAATGGTTATTACTATTTAAGACTTCGGAGATTGTAATATGATATCTTCAGTATCCCTTCTTTATAATTTTTTCTAAATTTATTTTTTGTTTTCTAAAATGCTTTTGCCTGCGGGCGCCAACACCCTCTTTCAATTTTTTTTTTAAGATTTTAAATCTAGCTATTTTTTTTCAAAATTTAATACCTCATGCCCAGATAAAATTAAGTAGAGAGATTAGTTTCTTCAGTTTGAGAATCTAGCGAATGTAGTTTGCAATTTTAAATATGAATCCCTTCTTTAAAATTTTTTCCAAATATTTTTTTTGTTTTCTAAAATGCTTTTGCCTGCGGGCGCCAACACCCTCCTTTAATGTTTTTTTTTATGATTTGAAGTGTGGCTTAATTTTTTCAACATTGATTACCTGGCTGCCCTCATAATAATCGTTCTATGATGAATTGATTAGCAAGAATAGTTTATTCAATTTAA
>NW_021770565.1:9624-15358 GCF_005508785.2 Acyrthosiphon pisum
ACTATATAATTTAAAATCCTGGAGGTTATAGACTGCAGTCTCTAGTTCGTCATTTTTTTCTGTTTAAGAAGCTGGAAATTATAGTTTTCATTTTTAAATATGAGTCCCTACATTATAAATTTTTCTATTTTTATTTCTAAAATGCATGTATGTATGTAGTTTGCAATTTTAAATATGAGTCCCTTCTTTAAAATTTTTTCTAAATTTTTTTTTTGTGTTCTAAAATGCTTTTGCCTGCGGGCGCCAACACCCTCCTTCAATTTTTTTTTTATGATTTTGAGTGTGGCTTAATTTTTTCAACATTGATTTCCTGGTGCCCTCATAATTATTGTACTTTGATGAATTGATTAGGAAGAATGGTTTTTTCTATTTAAGACTTCGGAGATTGTAATCTGATATCTTCAGTATCCCTTCTTAATAATTATTCTAAATTTTTTTTTTGTTTTCTAAAATGCTTTTGCCTGCGGGCGCCAACACCCTTCTTCAATTTTTTTTTTTTAAGATTTTAAATCAAGCTATTTATTTCATAATTAAATACCTAATGCCCTGATAAATTTGGAAGAGAGATTAGTTTCTTCAGTTTGAGAACCTAGAGTATGTAGTTTGCAATTTTAAAAATGAGTCCCTTCTATATATTTTTTTCTAAATTTTTTTTTTGTTTTCTAAAATGCTTTTACCTTGTGCCCTCATAATATTCATACTTTGTTGAATTGATTAGTAAGAATATTATTTCTGTTTAAGAATCTAGAGATTGTAGTTTGCCTTTTTAAATATGAGTCCCTTCTTTATAATTTTTCCTAAATTTTTTTTTGTTTTCTAAAATGCTTTTGCCTGCGGGCGCCAACACCCTTCTTCAATTTTTTTTTTTTAAGATTTTAAATCAAGCTATTTATTTCATAATTAAATACCTAATGCCCTGATAAATTTGGAAGAGAGATTAGTTTCTTCAGTTTGAGAACCTAGAGTATGTAGTTTGCAATTTTAAAAATGAGTCCCTTCTTTATAATTATTCTAAATTTTTTTTTTGTTTTCTAAAATGCTTTTACCTGGTGCCCTCATAATATTCATACTTTGTTGAATTGATTAGTAAGAATATTATTTCAGTTTGAGAACCTAGAGTATGTAGTTTGCAATTTTAAAAATGAGTCCCTTCTTTATAATTTTATCTAAATTTTTTTTTGTTTTCTAAAATGCTTTTGCCTGCGGGCGCCAACACCCTCCTTCAATTTTTTTTTATGATTTTAAGTGTGGCTTAATTTTTTCAACATTGAATACCTCATGCCCTGATAAATTAGGTAGGGAGATTAGTTTCTTCAGTTTGAGAATCTAGAGAATGTAATTTGCAATTTTAAATATGAATCCCTAATTTATAATTTTTTCAAAATTTTTTATTTGTTTTCTAAAATGCTTTTGCCTGCGGGCGCCAACACCCTCCTTCAATTTTTTTTTTAAGATTTTAAGTCTTACCTATTTCCTTGATAAATTAGGTAGAGAGATAAGATTCTTCAGTTTGAGAATCTAGAGAATGTAGTTTGCAATTTTCAATAAGAGTCCCTGCTTTATAATTTTTTAAAAATTTTTTTTTGTGTTCTAAAATGCTTTTGCCTGCGGGCGCCAACACCCTCCTTCAATGTTTTTTTTAAGATTTTAAGTCAAGCTATTTTTTTTCATAATTGAATACCTAATGCCTTGATAAATTAGGTAGAGAGATTAGTTTCTTCAGTTTGAGAATCTAGCGAGTGTAGTTTGCAAATTTAAATATGAATCCCTAATTTATAATTTTTTATAAATTTTTTTTTTGTTTTCTAAAATCCTTTTGCGTGCGGGCGCCAACACCCTCCTTCAATTTTCTTTTTATGATTTTGAGTGTGGCTTAATTTCTTCAACATTGACTACATAGTGCCCTCATATAAATAGTTCTATGATAAATTGATTAGCAAGAATAGTTTATTACTATTTAAGACTTCGGAGATTGTAATTTGATATCTTCAGTATCCCTTCTTTATAATTTTTTCTAAATTTGTTATTTTTTTTCTAAAATGCTTTTACCTGCGGGCGCCAACACCCTCTTTCAATTTTTTTTTTAAGATTTTAAATCTAGCTATTTTTTTTCAAAATTTAATACCTCATGCCCAGATAAAATTAAGTAGAGAGATTAGTTTCTTCAGTTTGAGAATCTAGCGAATGTAGTTTGCAATTTTAAATATGAATCCCTTCTTTAAAATTTTTTCCAAATATTTTTTTTGTTTTCTAAAATGCTTTTGCCTGCGGGCGCCAACACCCTCCTTCAATGTTTTTTTTTATGATTTGAAGTGTGGCTTAATTTTTTCAACATTGATTACCTGGTGCCCTCATAATAATCGTTCTATGATGAATTGATTAGCAAGAATAGTTTATTCAATTTAAGACTTCGGAGATTGTTATTTGATATCTTCAGTATCCCTTCTTTATAATTTTTTAAAATTTTTTTTTTGTTCTAAAATTCTTTTGCCTGCGGGCACCAACATCCTCCTTCAATTTTTTTTTATGATATTAATTGTGGATTAATTTTCTCAACATTGATTACCTGGTGCCCTCATAATAATCGTACTTTGATGAATTGATTAGCAAGAATAGTTTTTTCTATTTAAGACTTCGGAGATTGTAATTTGATATCTTCAGTAACCCTTCTTTATAATTATTCTAAATTTTTTTTTTGTTTTCTAAAATGCTTTTGCCTGCGGGCGCCAACACCCTCCTTCAATTTTTTTTTTATGATTTTGAGTGTAGCTTAATTTTTTCAACATTGATTTCCTGGTGCCCTCATAATCATTGTACTTTGATGAATTGATTAGCAAGAATGGTTTTTTCTATTTAAGACTTCGGAGATTGTAATTTGATATCTTCAGTAACCCTTCTTTAAAATTTTTTCTAAATTTTTTTTTGTTTTCTAAAATGCTTTTGCCTGCGGGCGCCAACACCCTTCTTCAATTTTTTTTTTTAAGATTTTAAGTCAAGCTATTTATTTCATAATTAAATACCTAATGCCCTGATAAATTAGGAAGAGAGATTAGTTTCTTCAATTTGAGAATCTAGAGTATGTAGTTTGCAATTTTAAAAATGAGTCTCTATATTTTTTTCTAATTTTTTTTTTTGTTTTCTAAAATGCTTTTACCTGGTGCCCTTATAATATTCATACTTTGTTGAATTGATTAGTAAGAATATTATTTCTGTTTAAGAATCTAGAGATTGTAGTTTGCCTTTTTAAATATGAGTCCCTTCTTTATAATTTTTTCTAAATTTTTTTTTGCTTTCTAAAATGCTTTTGCCTGCGGGCGCCAACACCCTCCTTCAATGTTTTTTTTTATAATTTTAAGTGTGGCTTAATTTTTTCAACATTGATTACCTCATGCCCTGATAAATTAGGTAGGGAGATTAGTTTCTTCAGTTTGAGAATCTAGAGAATGTAATTTGCAATTTTAAATATGAATCCCTAATTTATAATTTTTTCAAAATTTTTTATTTGTTTTCTAAAATGCTTTTGCCTGCGGGCGCCAACACCCTCCTTCAATTTTTTTTTTAAGATTTTAAGTCTTACCTATTTCCTTGATAAATTAGGTAGAAAGATAAGTTTCTTCAGTTTGAGAATCTAGAGAATGTAGTTTGCAATTTTCAATAAGAGTCCCTGCTTTATAATTTTTTAAAATTTTTTTTTTGTGTTCTAAAATGCTTTTGCCTGCGGGCGCCAACACCCTCCTTCAATGTTTTTTTTAAGATTTTAAGTCAAGCTATTTTTTTTCATAATTGAATACCTAATGCCTTGATAAATTAGGTAGGGAGATTAGTTTCTTCAGTTTGAGAATCTAGCGAATGTAGTTTGCAAATTTAAATATGAATCCCTAATTTATAATTTTTTATAAATTTTTTTTTTGTTTTCTAAAATCCTTTTGCGTGCGGGCGCCAACACCCTCTTCAATTTTTTTTTTATTATTTTAAGTGTGGCTTAATTTCTTCAACATTGACTACATAGTGCTCTCATAATATTCATAATTTGATGAATTGATAGCAAGAATGGTTATTTCTATTTAAGACTTCGGAGATTGTAATATGATATCTTCAGTATCCCTTCTTTATAATTTTTTCTAAATTTATTTTTTGTTTTCTAAAATGCTTTTGCCTGCGGGCGCCAACACCCTCTTTCAATTTTTTTTTTAAGATTTTAAATCTAGCTATTTTTTTTCAAAATTTAATACCTCATGCCCTGTTAAAATTAAGTAGAGAGATTAGTTTCTTCAGTTTGAGAATCTAGCGAATGTAGTTTGCAATTTTAAATATGAATCCCTTCTTTAAAATTTTTTCCAAATATTTTTTTTGTTTTCTAAAATGCTTTTGCCTGCGGGCGCCAACACCCTCCTTCAATGTTTTTTTTTATGATTTTAAGTGTGGCTTAATTTTTTCAACATTGATTACCTGGTGCCCTCATAATAATCGTTCTATGATGAATTGATTAGCAAGAATAGTTTATTCAATTTAAGACTTCGGAGATTGTAATTTGATATCTTCAGTAACCCTTCTTTATAATTTTTTCTAAATTTTTTTTTTGTTTTCTAAAATGCTTTTGCCTGCGGGTGCCAACACCCTCCTTCAATTTTTTTTTTAAGATTTTAAGTTTAGCTATTTTTTTTCATAATTGAATACCTAATGCCTTGATAATTATTGTACTTTGATGAATTGATTAGCAAGAATGGTTTTTTCTATTTAAGACTTCGGAGATTGTAATTTGATATCTTCAGTAACCCTTCTTTAAAATTTTTTCTAATTTTTTTTTTGTTTTCTAAATGCTTTTGCCTGCGGGCGCCCACACCCTTCTTCAAATTTTTTTTTTAGATTTTAAGTCAAGCTATTTTTTTCATAATTAAATACCTAATGCCCTGATAAATTAGGTAGAGAGATTAGTTTCTTCAGTTTGAGAATCTAGAGTATGTAGTTTGCAATTGTAAAAATGAGTCCCTTCTTTATAATTTTAACTAAATTTTTTTTTGTTTTCTAAAATGCTTTTGCCTGCGGGCGCCAACACCCTCCTTCAATTTTTTTTTATGATTTTAAGTGTGGCTTAATTTTTTCAACATTGAATACCTCATGCCCTGATAAATTAGGTAGGGAGATTAGTTTCTTCAGTTTGAGAATCTAGAGAATGTAATTTGCAATTTTAAATATGAATCCCTAATTTATAATTTTTTCAAAATTTTTTTTTTGTTTTCTAAAATGCTTTTGCCTGCGGGCGCCAACACCCTCCTTCAATTTTTTTTTTAAGATTTTAAGTCTTACCTATTTCCTTGATAAATTAGGTAGAGAGATAAGTTTCTTCAGTTTGAGAATCTAGAGAATGTAGTTTGCAATTTTCAATAAGAGTCCCTGCTTTATAATTTTTTAAAAATTTTTTTTTGTGTTCTAAAATGCTTTTGCCTGCGGGCGCCAACACCCTCCTTCAATGTTTTTTTTAAGATTTTAAGTCAAGCTATTTTTTTTCATAATTGAATACCTAATGCCTTGATAAATTAGGTAGAGAGATTAGTTTCTTCAGTTTGAGAATCTAGCGAATGTAGTTTGCAAATTTAAATATGAATCCCTAATTTATAATTTTTTATAAATTTTTTTTTTGTTTTCTAAAATCCTTTTGCGTGCGGGCGCCAACACCCTCTTCAATTTTTTTTTTATTATTTTAAGTGTGGCTTAATTTCTTCAACATTGACTA
>NW_021770565.1:15408-20566 GCF_005508785.2 Acyrthosiphon pisum
GTCCCTTCTTTATAATTTTTTCTAAATTTTTTTTTGTTTTCTAAAATGCTTTTACCTGCGGGCGCCAACACCCCCTTTCAATTTTTTTTTTAAGATTTTAAATCTAGCTATTTTTTTTCAAAATTTAATACCTCATGCCCTGATAAAGGAGGTAGAGAGATTTGTTTCTTCAGTTTGAGAATCTAGCGAATGTAGTTTGCATTTTTAAATATGAATCCCTTCTTTAAAATTTTTCCAAATTTTTTTTTTGTTTTCTAAAATGCTTTTGCCTGCGGGCGCCAACACCCTCCTTCAATGTTCTTTTTTATGATTTTAAGTGTGGCTTAATTTTTTAACAGTGATTACCTGGTGCCCTCATAATAATCGTTCTATGATGAATTGATTAGCAAGAATAGTTTATTCAATTTAAGACTTCGGAGATTGTAATTTGATATCTTCAGTATCCCTTCTTTATAATTTTTTCTAAATTTTTTTTTTGTTTTCTAAAATGCTTTTGCCTGCGGGCGCCAACACCCTCCTTCAATTTTTTTTTATGATTTTGAGTGTGGCTTAAATTTTTTAACATTGATTTCCTGGTGCCCTCATAATAATCGTTCTATGATGAATTGATTAGCAAGAATAGTTTATTCAAATTTAAGAATTCGGAGATTGTAATTTGATATCTTCAGTATCCCTTCTTTATAATTTTTTCTAAATTTTTTATTTGTTTTCTAAAATGCTTTTACCTGGTGCCCTCATAATATTCATACTTTGTTGAATTGATTAGTAAGAATATTATTTCTGTTTAAGGATCTAGAAATTGTAGTTTGCCTTTTTAAATATGAGTCCCTTCTTTATATTTTTTTCTAAATTTTTTTTTGTTTTCTAAATTGCTTTTGCCTGCGGGCGCCAACACCCTCTTTCAATTTTTTTTTTAAGATTTTAAATTTAGCTATTTTTTTTCAAAATTTAATACCTCATGCCTTGATAAATTAAGTAGAGAGATTAGTTTCTTCAGTTTGAGAATCTAGCGAATGTAGTTTGCAATTTTAAATATGAATCCCTTCTTTAAAATTTTTTCCAAATTTTTTTTTTGTTTTCTAAAATGCTTTTGCCTGCGGGCGCCAACACCCTCCTTCAATGTTCTTTTTTATGATTTTAAGTGTGGCTTAATTTTTTAACAGTGATTACCTGGTGCCCTCATAATAATCGTTCTATGATGAATTGATTAGCAAGAATAGTTTATTCAATTTAAGACTTCGGAGATTGTAATTTGATATCTTCAGTATCCCTTCTTTATAATTTTTTCTAAATTTTTTATTTGTTTTCTAAAATCCTTTTGCGTGCGGGCGCCAACACCCTCCTTCAATTTTTTTTTTATGATTTTGAGTGTGGCTTAATTTTTTCAACATTGATTTCCTGGTGCCCTCATAATTATTGTACTTTGATGAATTGATTAGCAAGAATGGTTTTTTCTATTTAAGACTTCGGAGATTGTAATTTGATATCTTCAGGTAACCCTTCTTTAAAATTTTTTCTAAATTTTTTTTTTGTTTTCTAAAATGCTTTTGCCTGCGGGCGCCAACACCCTTCTTCAATTTTTTTTTTTTAAGATTTTAAGTCAAGCTATTTATTTCATAATTAAATACCTAATGCCCTGATAAATTAGGAAGAGAGATTAGTTTCTTCAGTTTGAGAATCTAGAGTATGTAGTTTGCAATTTTAAAAATGAGTCCCTTCTCTATATTTTTTTCTAAATTTTTTTTTGTTTTCTAAAATGCTTTTGCCTGCGGGCGCCAACACCCTCTTTCAATTTTTTTTTTAAGATTTTAAATCTAGCTATTTTTTTTCAAAATTTAATACCTCATGCCCTGATAAATTAAGTAGAGAGATTAGTTTCTTCAGTTTGAGAATCTAGCGAATGTAGTTTGCAATTTTAAAATATGAATCCCTTCTATATAATTTTTTCTAAATTTTTTATTTGTTTTCTAAAATGCTTTTGCCTGCGGGCGCCCAACACCCTCCTTCAATTTTTTTTTTATTATTTTAAGTGTGGCTTAATTTCTTCAACATTGACTACATAGTGCTCTCATAATATTCATAATTTGATGAATTGATAGCAAGAATGGTTATTTCTATTTAAGACTTCGGAGATTGTAATATGATATCTTCAGTATCCCTTCTTTATAATTTTTTCTAAATTTATTTTTTGTTTTCTAAAATGCTTTTGCCTGCGGGTGCCAACACCCTCTTTCAATTTTTTTTTTAAGATTTTAAATCTAGCTATTTTTTTTCAAAATTTAATACCTCATGCCCTGTTAAAATTAAGTAGAGAGATTAGTTTCTTCAGTTTGAGAATCTAGCGAATGTAGTTTGCAATTTTAAATATGAATCCCTTCTTTAAAATCTTTTCCAAATATTTTTTTTGTTTTCTAAAATGCTTTTGCCTGCGGGCGCCAACACCCTCCTTCAATGTTTTTTTTTATGATTTTAAGTGTGGCTTAATTTTTTCAACATTGATTACCTGGTGCCCTCATAATAATCGTTCTATGATGAATTGATTAGCAAGAATAGTTTATTCAATTTAAGACTTCGGAGATTGTAATTTGATATCTTCAGTATCCCTTCTTTATAATTATTCTAAATTTTTTTTTGTTTTCTAAAATGCTTTTGCCTGCGGGCGCCAACACCCTCCTTCAATTTTTTTTTTATGATTTTGAGTGTAGCTTAATTTTTTCAACATTGATTTCCTGGTGCCCTCATAATTATTGTACTTTGATGAATTGATTAGCAAGAATGGTTTTTTCTATTTAAGACTTCGGAGATTGTAATTTGATATCTTCAGTAACCCTTCTTTAAAATTTTTTCTAAATTTTTTTTTTGTTTTCTAAAATGCTTTTGCCTGTGGGCGCCAACACCCTTCTTCAATTTTTTTTTTTTAAGATTTTAAGTCAAGCTATTTATTTCATAATTAAATACCTAATGCCCTGATAAATTAGGAAGAGAGATTAGTTTCTTCAATTTGAGAATCTAGAGTATGTAGTTTGCAATTTTAAAACTTAGTCCCTTCTCTATATTTTTTTCTAATTTTTTTTTTTGTTTTCTAAAATGCTTTTACCTGGTGTCCTAATAATATTCATAATTTGATGAATTGATTAGCAAGAATGGTTATTTCTATTTAAGACTTCGGAGATTGTAATATGATATCTTCAGTATGAGTCCCTTCTTTATAATTTTTTCTAAATTTATTTTTTGTTTTCTAAAATGCTTTTGCCTGCGGGCGCCAACACCCTCTTTCAATTTTTTTTTTAAGATTTTAAATCTAGCTATTTTTTTTCAAAATTTAATACCTCATGCCCTGTTAAAATTAAGTAGAGAGATTAGTTTCTTCAGTTTTAGAATCTAGCGAATGTAGTTTGCAATTTTAAATATGAATCCCTTCTTTAAAATTTTTTCCAAATATTTTTTTTGTTTTCTAAAATGCTTTTGCCTGCGGGCGCCAACACCCTCCTTCAATGTTTTTTTTTATGATTTTAAGTGTGGCTTAATTTTTTCAACATTGATTACCTGGTGCCCTCATAATAATCGTTCTATGATGAATTGATTAGCAAGAATAGTTTATTCAATTTAAGACTTCGGAGATTGTTATTTGATATCTTCAGTAACCCTTCTTTAAAATTTTTTCTAAATTTTTTTTTTGTTTTCTAAAATGCTTTTGCCTGCGGGCGCCAACACCCTCCTTCAATTTTTTTTTTATGATTTTGAGTGTAGCTTAATTTTTTCAACATTGATTTCCTGGTGCCCTCATAATTATTGTACTTTGATGAATTGATTAGCAAGAATGGTTTTTTCTATTTAAGACTTCGGAGATTGTAATTTGATATCTTCAGTAACCCTTCTTTAAAATTTTTTCTAAATTTTTTTTTTGTTTTCTAAAATGCTTTTGCCTGCGGGCGCCAACACCCTTCTTCAATTTTTTTTTTTAAGATTTTAAGTCAAGCTATTTATTTCATAATTAAATACCTAATGCCCTGATAAATTAGGAAGAGAGATTAGTTTCTTCAATTTGAGAATCTAGAGTATGTAGTTTGCAATTTTAAAAATGAGTCCCTTCTCTATATTTTTTTCTAATTTTTTTTTTTGTTTTCTAAAATGCTTTTACCTGGTGCCCTTATAATATTCATACTTTGTTGAATTGATTAGTAAGAATATTATTTCTGTTTAAGAATCTAGAGATTGTAGTTTGCCTTTTTAAATATGAGTCCCTTCTTTATAATTTTTTCTAAATTTTTTTTTGCTTTCTAAAATGCTTTTGCCTGCGGGCGCCAACACCCTCTTTCAATTTTTTTTTTAAGATTTTAAATCTAGCTATTTTTTTTCAAAATTTAATACCTCATGCTCTGATAAAATTAAGTAGAGAGATTAGTTTCTTCAGTTTGAGAATCTAGCGAATGTAGTTTGCAATTTTAAATATGAATCCCTTCTTTAACATTTTTTCCAAATTTTTTTTTTGTTTTCTAAAATGCTTTTGCCTGCGGGCGCCAACACCCTCCTTCAATGTTTTTTTTTATAATTTTAAGTGTGGCTTAATTTTTTCAACATTGATTACCTGGTACCCTCATAATAATCGTTCTATGATGAATTGATTAGCAAGAATAGTTTATTCAATTTAAGACTTCGGAGATTGTAATTTGATATCTTCAGTATCCCTTCTTTATAATTATTCTAAATTTTTTTTTTGTTTTCTAAAATGCTTTTGCCTGCGGGCGCCAACACCCTCCTTCAATTTTTTTTTTATGATTTTGAGTGTAGCTTAATTTTTTCAACATTGATTTCCTGGTGCCCTCATAATTATTGTACTTTGATGAATTGATTAGCAAGAATGGTTTTTTCTATTTAAGACTTCGGAGATTGTAATTTGATATCTTCAGTAACCCTTCTTTAAAATTTTTTCTAAATTTTTTTTTTGTTTTCTAAAATGCTTTTGCCTGCGGGCGCCAACACCCTCTTCAATTTTTTTTTTTATTATTTTAAGTGTGGCTTAATTTCTTCAACATTGACTACATAGTGCTCTCATAATATTCATAATTTGATGAATTGATGAGCAAGAATGGTTATTACTATTTAAGACTTCGGAGATTGTAATATGATATCTTCAGTATCCCTTCTTTATAATTTT
>NW_021770565.1:20666-36283 GCF_005508785.2 Acyrthosiphon pisum
TTGCATTTTAAAATGAGTCCCTTCTCTATATTTTTTTCTAAATTTTTTTTTGTTTTCTAAAATGCTTTTGCCTGCGGGCGCCAACACCCTCTTTCAATTTTTTTTTTAAGATTTTAAATCTAGCTATTTTTTTTCAAAATTTAATACCTCATGCCCTGATAAATTAAGTAGAGAGATTAGTTTCTTCAGTTTGAGAATCTAGCGAATGTAGTTTGCAATTTTAAATATGAATCCCTTCTTTATAATTTTTTCTAAATTTTTTATTTGTTTTCTAAAATGCTTTTGCCTGCGGGCGCCAACACCCTCCTTCAATTTTTTTTTTATGATTTTGAGTGTGGCTTAATTTTTTCAACATTGATTTCCTGGTGCCCTCATATAAATAGTTCTATGATAAATTGATTAGCAAGAATATTTTATTCAATTTAAGACTTCGGAGATTGTAATTTGATATCTTCAGTATCCCTTCTTTATGATTTTTTCTAAATTTGTTATTTGTTTTCTAAAATGCTTTTACCTGGTGCCCTCATAATATTCATACTTTGTTGAATTGATTAGTAAGAATATTATTTCTGTTTAAGAATCTAGAGATTGTAGTTTGCCTTTTTAAATATGAGTCCCTTCTTTATAATATTTTCTAAATTTTTTTTTGTTTTCTAAAATGCTTTTGCCTGCGGGCGCCAACACCCTCCTTCAATTTTTTTTTATGATTTTGAGTGTGGATTAATTTTTTCAACATTGATTTCCTGGTGCCCTCATATAAATAGTTCTATGATAAATGATTAGCAGATAGTTTATTCAATTTAGACTTCGGAGATTGTAATTTGATATCTTCAGTATCCCTTCTTTATAATTTTTTCTAAATTGTATTTTTTTTCTAAAATGCTTTTACCTGGTGCCCTCATAATATTCATACTTTGTTGAATTGATTAGTAAGAATATTATTTCTGTTTAAGAATCTAGAGATTGTAGTTTGCCTTTTTAAATATGAGTCCCTTCTTTATAATATTTTCTAAATTTTTTTTTGTGTTCTAAAATGCTTTTGCCTGCGGGCGCCAACACCCTCCTTCAATTTTTTTTTTAAGATTTTAAGTCTAAATATTTTTTTTTCATAATTGAATACCTCATGCCCTGATAAATTAGGAAGAGAGATTAGTTTGTTCAATTTGAGAATCTAGAGTATGTAGTTTGCAATTTTAAAAATGAGTCCCTTCTCTATATTTTTTTCTAAATTTTTTTTTTGTTTTCTAAAATGCTTTTACCTGGTGCCCTCATAATATTCATACTTTGTTGAATTGATTAGTAAGAATATTATTTCTGTTTAAGGATCTAGAGATTGTAGTTTGCCTTTTTAAATATGAGTCCCTTCTTTATAATTTTTTCTAAATTGTTTTTTGTTTTCTAAAATGCTTTTGCCTGCGGGCGCCAACACCCTCCTTCAATGTTCTTTTTTATGATTTTAAGTGTGGCTTCATTTTTTCAACATTGATTACCTGGTGCCCTCATAATAATCGTTCTATGATGAATTGATTTAGCAAGAATAGTTTATTCAATTTAAGAATTCGGAGATTGTAATTTGATATCTTCAGTATCCCTTCTTTATAATTTTTTCTAAATTTTTTATTTGTTTTCTAAAATGCTTTTGCCTGCGGGCTCCAACACCCTCCTTCAATTTTTTTTTTATGATTTTGAGTGTGGCTTAATTTTTTCAACATTGATTTCCTGGTGCCCTCATAATAATCGTTCTATGATGAATTGATTAGCAAGAATAGTTTATTCAATTTAAGACTTCGGAGATTGTAATTTGATATCTTCAGTATCCCTTCTTTATAATTTTTTCTAAATTTTTTATTTGTTTTCTAAAATCCTTTTGCGTGCGGGCGCCAACACCCTCCTTCAATTTTTTTTTTATGATTTTGAGTGTGGCTTAATTTTTTCAACATTGATTTCCTGGTGCCCTCATAATTATTGTACTTTGATGAATTGATTAGCAAGAATGGTTTTTTCTATTTAAGACTTCGGAGATTGTAATTTGATATCTTCAGGTAACCCTTCTTTAAAATTTTTTCTAAATTTTTTTTTTGTTTTCTAAAATGCTTTTGCCTGCGGGCGCCAACACCCTTCTTCAATTTTTTTTTTTTAAGATTTTAAGTCAAGCTATTTATTTCATAATTAAATACCTAATGCCCTGATAAATTAGGAAGAGAGATTAGTTTCTTCAGTTTGAGAATCTAGAGTATGTAGTTTGCAATTTTAAAAATGAGTCCCTTCTCTATATTTTTTTCTAAATTTTTTTTTGTTTTCTAAAATGCTTTTGCCTGCGGGCGCCAACACCCTCTTTCAATTTTTTTTTTAAGATTTTAAATCTAGCTATTTTTTTTCAAAATTTAATACCTCATGCCCTGATAAATTAAGTAGAGAGATTAGTTTCTTCAGTTTGAGAATCTAGAGAATGTAGTTTGCAATTTTCAATAAGAGTCCCTTCTTTATATTTTTTTAAAATTTTTTTTTGTGTTCAAAAATGCTTTTGCCTGCGGGCGCCAACACCCTCCTTCAATTTTTTTTTTAAGATTTTAAGTCAAGCTATTTTTTTCATAATTGAATACCTCATGCCCTGATAAATGAGGTAGAGAGATTAGTTTCTTCAGTTTGAGAATCTAGAGTATGTAGTTTGCAATTTTAAAAATGAGTCCCTTCTTTATAATTTTATCTAAATTTTTTTTTTTTTTTTCTAAAATGCTTTTGCCTGCGGGCGCCAACACCCTCCTTCAATTTTTTTTTTAAGATCTTAAGTTAAGCTATTTTTTTCATAATTGAATACCTCATGCCCTGATAAATTAGGTAGAGAGATTAGTTTCTTTAGTTTGAGAATCTAGTGAATGTAGTTTGCAATTTTAAATATGAATCCCTAATTTATAATTTTTTTAAAATTTTTTTTTGTTTTCTAAAATTCTTTTGCCTGCGGGCACCAACATCCTCTTTCAATTTTTTTTTTAAGATTTTAAGTCAAGCTATTTTTTTTCATAATTGAATACCTATTTCCTTGATAAATTAGGTAGAGAGATAAGTTTCTTCAGTTTGAGAATCTAGAGAATGTAGTTTGCAATTTTAAATATGAATCCCTAATTTATAATTTTTTTAAAATTTTTTTTTTGTGTTCTAAAATGCTTTTGCCTGCGGGCGCCAACACCCTCCTTCAATTTTTTTTTTAAGATTTTAAGTCAAGCTATTTATTTCATAATTAAATACCTAATGCCCTGATAAATTACGAAAGAGAGATTAGTTTCTTCAGTTTGAGAATCTAGAGTATGTAGTTTGCAATTTTAAAAATGAGTCCCTTCTATATATTTTTTCTAAATTTTTTTTTTGTTTTCTAAAATGCTTTTACCTGGTGCCATCATAATATTCATACTTTGTTGAATTGATTAGTAAGAATATTATTTCTGTTTAAGAATCTAGAGATTGTAGTTTGCCTTTTTAAATATGAGTCCCTTCTTTATAATTTTTCCTAAATTTTTTTTTGTTTTCTAAAATGCTTTTACCTGCGGGCGCCAACACCCTCTTTCAATTTTTTTTTTAAGATTTTAAATCTAGCTATTTTTTTTCAAAATTTAATACCTCATGCCCTGATAAATTAAGTAGAGAGATTAGTTTCTTCAGTTTGAGAATCTAGCCAATGTAGTTTGTAATTTTAAATATGAATCCCTTCTTTAAAATTTTTTCCAAATTTTTTTTTTGTTTTCTAAAATGCTTTTGTCTGCAGGTGCCAACACCCTCCTTCAATGTTTTTTTTTATGATTTTGAGTGTGGCTTAATTTTTTCAACATTGATTTCCTGGTGCCCTCATAATTATTGTACTTTGATGAATTGATTAGCAAGAATGTTTTTTTCTATTTAAGACTTCGGAGATTGTAATTTGATATCTTCAGTATCCCGTCTTTATAATTTTTTCTAAATTTATTTTTTGTTTTCTAAAATGCTTTTGCCTGCGGGCGCCAACACCCTCCTTCAATGTTTTTTTTTATGATTTTAAGTGTGGCTTAATTTTTTAAACATTGATTACCTGGTGCCCTCATAATAATCGTACTTTGATGAATTGATTAGTTTCTTCAGTTTTTTTCTATTTATGACTTCGGAGATTGTAATTTTATATCTTCAGTAACCCTTCTTTAAAATTTTTTCTAAATTTTTTTTTTGTTTTCTAAAATGCTTTTGCCTGCGAGCGCCAACACCCTCCTTCAATGTTTTTTTTTATGATTTTAAGTGTGGCTTAAATTTTTCAACATTGATTACCTGGTGCCCTCATAATTATTGTACTTTGATGAATTGATTAGCAAGAATAGTTTTTTCAATTTAAGACTTCGGAGATTGTAATTTGATATCTTCAGTAACCCTTCTTAAAAATTTTTTCTAAATTTTTTTTTTGTTTTCTAAAATGCTTTTGCCTGCGGGTGCCAACACCCTTCTTCAATTTTTTTTTTTTAAGATTTTGAGTGTGGCTTAATTTTTTCAACATTGATTTCCTGGTGCCCTCATAATAATCGTTCTATATGATGAATTGATTAGCAAGAATAGTTTAGTCAATTTAAGACTTCGGAGATTGTAATTTGATATCTTCTGTATCCCATCTTTATAATTTTTTCTAAAATTTCTTTTTTTGTTTTCTAAAATGCTTTTGCCTGCGGGCGCCAACACCCTCCTTCAATTTTTTTTTTATGATTTTGAGTGTGGCTTAATTTTTTCAACATTGATTTCCTGGTGCCCTCATAATTATTGTACTTTGATGAATTGATTAGGAAGAATGGTTTTTTCTATTAAAGACTTCGGAGATTGTAATTTGATATCTTCAGTAACCCTTCTTTAAAATTTTTTCTAAATTTTTTTTTTGTTTTCTAAAATGCTTTTACCTGGTGCCTTCATAATATTCATACTTTGTTGAATTGATTAATAAGAATATTATTTCTGTTTAAGGATCTAGAGATTGTAGTTTGCCTTTTTATATAATAGTCCCTTCTTTATAATTTTTTCTAAATTTTTTTTTGTTTTCTAAAATGCTTTTACCTGCGGGCGCCAACACCCCCTTTCAATTTTTTTTTTAAGATTTTAAATCTAGCTATTTTTTTTCAAAATTTAATACCTCATGCCCTGATAAAGGAGGTAGAGAGATTTGTTTCTTCAGTTTGAGAATCTAGCGAATGTAGTTTGCAATTTTAAATATGAATCCCTTCTTTAAAATTTTTTCCAAATTTTTTTTTTGTTTTCTAAAATGCTTTTGCCTGGGGCCGCCAACACCCTCCTTCAATGTTTTTTTTTATGATTTTAAGTGTGGCTTAATTTTTTAACATTGATTACCTGATGCCCTCATAATAATCGTTCTATGATGAATTGATTAGCAAGAATAGTTTATTCAATTTAAGAATTCGGAGATTGTAATTTGATATCTTCAGTATCCCTTCTTTATAATTTTTTCTAAATTTTTTATTTGTTTTCTAAAATGCTTTTACCTGGTGCCCTCATAATATTCATACTTTGTTGAATTGATTAGTAAGAATATTATTTCTGTTTAAGGATCTAGAAATTGTAGTTTGCCTTTTTAAATATGAGTCCCTTCTTTATATTTTTTTCTAAATTTTTTTTTGTTTTCTAAATTGCTTTTGCCTGCGGGCGCCAACACCCTCTTTCAATTTTTTTTTTAAGATTTTAAATTTAGCTATTTTTTTTCAAAATTTAATACCTCATGCCTTGATAAATTAAGTAGAGAGATTAGTTTCTTCAGTTTAAAAATCTAGCGAATGTAGTTTGCAATTTTAAATATGAATCCCTTCTTTAAAATTTTTTCCAAATTTTTTTTTTGTTTTCTAAAATGCTTCTGCCTGCGGGCGCCAACACCCTCCTTCAATTTTTTTTTATGATTTTGAGTGTGGCTTAAATTTTTCAACATTGATTTCCTGGTGCCCTCATAATTATTGTACTTTGATGAATTGATTAGGAAGAATGGTTTTTTCTACTTAAGACTTCGGAGATTGTAATTTGATATCTTCAGTAACCCTTCTTAAAAATTTTTCCCAAATTTTTTTTTTTTGTTTTTCTAAAATGCTTTTGCCTGCGGGGCGCCAACACCCTCCTTCAATTTTTTTTTTTATGATTTTTAAAGTGTGGCTTAATTTTTTTAACAGTGATTACCTGGTGCCCTCATAATAATCGTTCTATGATGAATTGATTAGCAAGAATAGTTTATTCAATTTAAAGACTTCGGAGATTGTAATTTGATATCTTCAGTAACCCTTCTTAAAAATTTTTTCTAAATTTTTTTTTTGTTTTCTAAAATGCTTTTGCCTGCGGGTGCCAACACCCTTCTTCAATTTTTTTTTTTAAGATTTTGAGTGTGGCTTAATTTTTTCAACATTGATTTCCTGGTGCCCTCATAATAATCGTTCTATATGATATGAATTGATTAGCAAGAATAGTTTAGTCAATTTAAGACTTCGGAGATTGTAATTTGATATCTTCTGTATCCCATCTTTATAATTTTTTCTAAAATTTCTTTTTTTGTTTTCTAAAATGCTTTTGCCTGCGGGCGCCAACACCCTCCTTCAATTTTTTTTTTATGATTTTGAGTGTGGCTTAATTTTTTCAACATTGATTTCCTGGTGCCCTCATAATTATTGTACTTTGATGAATTGATTAGGAAGAATGGTTTTTTCTATTAAAGACTTCGGAGATTGTAATTTGATATCTTCAGTAACCCTTCTTTAAAATTTTTTCTAAATTTTTTTTTTGTTTTCTAAAATGCTTTTACCTGGTGCCTTCATAATATTCATACTTTGTTGAATTGATTAATAAGAATATTATTTCTGTTTAAGGATCTAGAGATTGTAGTTTGCCTTTTTAAATATTAGTCCCTTCTTTATAATTTTTTCTAAATTTTTTTTTGTTTTCTAAAATGCTTTTACCTGCGGGCGCCAACACCCCCTTTCAATTTTTTTTTTAAGATTTTAAATCTAGCTATTTTTTTTCAAAATTTAATACCTCATGCCCTGATAAAGGAGGTAGAGAGATTTGTTTCTTCAGTTTGAGAATCTAGCGAATGTAGTTTGCAATTTTAAATATGAATCCCTTCTTTAAAATTTTTTCCAAATTTTTTTTTTGATTTCTAAAATGCTTTTGCCTGCGGGCGCCAACACCCTCCTTCAATTTTTTTTTATGATTTTGAGTGTGGCTTAAATTTTTCAACATTGATTTCCTGGTGCCCTCATAATTATTGTACTTTGATGAATTGATTAGGAAGAATGGTTTTTTCTATTTAAGACTTCGGAGATTGTAATTTGATATCTTCAGTAACCCTTCTTAAAATTTTTTCTAAATTTTTTTTTTGTTTTCTAAAATGCTTTTGCCTGCGGGTGCCAACACCCTTCTTCAATTTTTTTTTTTAAGATTTTGAGTGTGGCTTAATTTTTTCAACATTGATTTCCTGGTGCCCTCATAATAATCGTTCTATATGATGAATTGATTAGCAAGAATAGTTTAGTCAATTTAAGACTTCGGAGATTGTAATTTGATATCTTCTGTATCCCATCTTTATAATTTTTTCTAAAATTTCTTTTTTTGTTTTCTAAAATGCTTTTTCCTGCGGGCGCCAACACCCTCCTTCAATGTTTTTTTTTATGATTTTAAGTGTGGCTTAATTTTTTAACATTGATTACCTGATGCCCTCATAATAATCGTTCTATGATGAATTGATTAGCAAGAATAGTTTATTCAATTTAAGAATTCGGAGATTTTAATTTGATATCTTCAGTATCCCTTCTTTATAATTTTTTCTAAATTTTTTATTTGTTTTCTAAAATGCTTTTACCTGGTGCCCTCATAATATTCATACTTTGTTGAATTGATTAGTAAGAATATTATTTCTGTTTAAGGATCTAGAAATTGTAGTTTGCCTTTTTAAATATGAGTCCCTTCTTTATATTTTTTTCTAAATTTTTTTTTGTTTTCTAAATTGCTTTTGCCTGCGGCGCCAACACCCTCTTTCAATTTTTTTTTTAAGATTTTAAATTTAGCTATTTTTTTTCAAAATTTAATACCTCATGCCTTGATAAATTAAGTAGAGAGATTAGTTTCTTCAGTTTAAAAATCTAGCGAATGTAGTTTGCAATTTTAAATATGAATCCCTTCTTTAAAATTTTTTCCAAATTTTTTTTTTGTTTTCTAAAATGCTTCTGCCTGCGGGCGCCAACACCCTCCTTCAATTTTTTTTTATGATTTTGAGTGTGGCTTAAATTTTTCAACATTGATTTCCTGGTGCCCTCATAATTATTGTACTTTGATGAATTGATTAGGAAGAATGGTTTTTTCTATTAAAGACTTCGGAGATTGTAATTTGATATCTTCAGTAACCCTTCTTAAATTTTTTCTAAAATTTCTTTTTTTGTTTTCTAAAATGCTTTTGCCTGCGGGCGCCAACACCCTCCTTCAATGTCTTTTTTATGATTTTAAGTGTGGCTTAATTTTTTAACAGTGATTACCTGGTGCCCGTCATAATAATCGTTCTATGATGAATTGATTAGCAAGAATAGTTTATTCAATTTAAGACTTCGGAGATTGTAATTTGATATCTTCAGTATCCCTTCTTTATAATTTTTTCTAAATTTTTTTTTTGTTTTCTAAAATGCTTATGCCTGCGGGCGCCAACACCCTCCTTCAATTTTTTTTTATGATTTTGAGTGTGGCTTAAATTTTTCAACATTGATTTCCTGGTGCCCTCATAATTATTGTACTTTGATGAATTGATTAGGAAGAATGGTTTTTTCTATTTAAGACTTCGGAGATTGTAATTTGATATCTTCAGTAACCCTTCTTAAAAATTTTTTCTAAATTTTTTTTTTGTTTTCTAAAATGCTTTTGCCTGCGGGTGCCAACACCCTTCTTCAATTTTTTTTTTTAAGATTTTGAGTGTGGCTTAATTTTTTCAACATTGATTTCCTGGTGCCCTCATAATAATCGTTCTATATGATGAATTGATTAGCAAGAATAGTTTAGTCAATTTAAGACTTCGGAGATTGTAATTTGATATCTTCTGTATCCCATCTTTATAATTTTTTCTAAAATTTCTTTTTTTGTTTTCTAAAATGCTTTTGCCTGGGGGCGCCAACACCCTCCTTCAATGTTTTTTTTTATGATTTTAAGTGTGGCTTAATTTTTGAACATTGATTACCTGGTGCCCTCATAATAATCGTTCTATGATGAAATGATTAGCAAGAATAGTTTATTCAATTTAAGACTTCGGAGATTGTAATTTGATATCTTCAGTATCCCTTCTTTATAATTTTTTCTAAATTTTTTTTTTGTTTTCTAAAATGCTTTTGCCTGCGGGCGCCAACACCCTCCTTCAATTTTTTTTTTATGATTTTAAGTCAAGCTATTTTTTTCATAATTGAATACCTCATGCCCTGATAAATGAGGTAGAGAGATTTGTTTCTTCAGTTTGAGAATCTAGCGAATGTAGTTTGCAATTTTAAATAAGAATCCCTTCTTTAAAATTTTTTCCAAATTTTTTTTTTGTTTTCTAAAATGCTTTTGCCTGCGGGTGCCAACACCCTTCTTCAATTTTTTTTTTTAAGATTTTGAGTGTGGCTTAATTTTTTCAACATTGATTTCCTGGTGCCCTCATAATAATCGTTCTATATGATGAATTGATTAGCAAGAATAGTTTAGTCAATTTAAGACTTCGGAGATTGTAATTTGATATCTTCTGTATCCCATCTTTATAATTTTTTCTAAAATTTCTTTTTTTGTTTTCTAAAATGCTTTTTCCTGCGGGCGCCAACACCCTCCTTCAATTTTTTTTTTTATGATTTTGAGTGTGGCTTTAATTTTTTTCAACATTGATTTCCTGGTGCCCTCATAATTATTGTACTTTGATGGAATTTGATTAGGAAGAATGGTTTTTTCTATTTAAGACTTTCAGAGATTGTAATTTGATATCTTCAGTAACCCTTTCTTTATAATTTTTTCTAAATTTTTTTATTTGTTTTCTAAAATGCTTTTACCTGGTGCCCTCATAATATTCATACTTTGTTGAATTGATTAGTAAGAATATTATTTCTGTTTAAGAATCTAGAGATTGTCGTTTGCCTTTTTAAATATGAGTCCCTTCTTTATAATTTTTTCTAAATTTTTTTTTGTTTTCTAAAATGCTTTTGCCTGCGGGTGCCAACACCCTCCTTCAATTTTTTTTTATGATTTTGAGTGTGGATTAATTTTTTCAACATTGATTTCCTGGTGCCCTCATATAAATAGTTCTATGATAAATTGATTAGCAAGAATAGTTTATTCAATTTAAGACTTCGGAGATTGTAATTTGATATCTTCAGTATCCCTTCTTTATAATTTTTTCTAAATTTGTTATTTGTTTTCTAAAATGCTTTTACCTGGTGCCCTCATAATATTCATACTTTGTTGAATTGATTAGTAAGAATATTATTTCTGTTTAAGAATCTAGAGATTGTAGTTTGCCTTTTTAAATATGAGTCCCTTCTTTATAATTTTTTCTAAATTTTTTTTTGTTTTCTAAAATGCTTTTGCCTGCGGGCGCCAACACCCTTCTTCAATTTTTTTTTTTTAAGATTTTAAGTCAAGCTATTTATTTCATAATTAAATACCTAATGCCCTGATAAATTAGGAAGAGAGATTAGTTTCTTCAATTTGAGAATCTAGAGTATGTAGTTTGCAATTTTAAAAATGAGTCCCTTCTCTATATTTTTTCTAAATTTTTTTTTGTTTTCTAAAATGCTTTTGCCTGCGGGCGCCAACACCCTTCTTCATTTTTTTTTTTTAAGATTTTAAGTCAAGCTATTTATTTCATAATTAAATACCTAATGCCCTGATAAATTAGGAAGAGAGATTAGTTTCTTCAATTTGAGAATCTAGAGTATGTAGTTTGCAATTTTAAAAATGAGTCCCTTCTCTATATTTTTTTCTAAATTTTTTTTTTGTTTTCTAAAATGCTTTTACCTGCTGCCCTCATAATATTCATACTTTGTTGAATTGATTAGTAAGAATATTATTTCTGTTTAAGGATCTAGAGATTGTAGTTTGCCTTTTTAAATATGAGTCCCTTCTTTAAAATTTTTTCTAAATTTTTTTTTTGTTTTCTAAAATGCTTTTGCCTGCGGGCGCCAACACCCTCCTTCAATTTTTTTTTTTAAGATTTTAAGTCTAAATATTTTTTTTTCATAATTGAATACCTCATGCCCTGATAAATTAGGAAGAGAGATTAGTTTGTTCAATTTGAGAATCTAGAGTATGTAGTTTGCAATTTTAAAAATGAGTCCCTTCTCTATATTTTTTTCTAAATTTTTTTTTTGTTTTCTAAAATGCTTTTACCTGGTGCCCTCATAATATTCATACTTTGTTGAATTGATTAGTAAGAATATTATTTCTGTTTAAGGATCTAGAGATTGTAGTTTGCCTTTTTAAATATGAGTCCCTTCTTTATAATTTTTTCTAAATTGTTTTTTGTTTTCTAAAATGCTTTTGCCTGCGGGCGCCAACACCCTCCTTCAATGTTCTTTTTTATGATTTTAAGTGTGGCTTAATTTTTTCAACATTGATTACCTGGTGCCCTCATAATAATCGTTATATGATGAATTGATTTAGCAAGAATAGTTTATTCAATTTAAGAATTCGGAGATTGTAATTTGATATCTTCAGTATCCCTTCTTTATAATTTTTTCTAAATTTTTTATTTGTTTTCTAAAATGCTTTTGCCTGCGGGCGCCAACACCCTTCTTCAATTTTTTTTTTATGATTTTGAGTGTGGCTTAATTTTTTCAACATTGATTTCCTGGTGCCCTCATAATAATCGTTCTATGATGAATTGATTAGCAAGAATAGTTTATTCAATTTAAGACTTCGGAGATTGTAATTTGATATCTTCAGTATCCCTTCTTTATAATTTTTTCTAAATTTTTTATTTGTTTTCTAAAATCCTTTTGCGTGCGGGCGCCAACACCCTCCTTCAATTTTTTTTTTATGATTTTGAGTGTGGCTTAATTTTTTCAACATTGATTTCCTGGTGCCCTCATAATTATTGTACTTTGATGAATTGATTAGCAAGAATGGTTTTATCTATTTAAGACTTCGGAGATTGTAATTTGATATCTTCAGTAACCCTTCTTTAAAATTTTTTCTAAATTTTTTTTTTGTTTTCTAAAATGCTTTTGCCTGCGGGCGCCAACACCCTCTTTCAATTTTTTTTTTAAGATTTTAAATCTAGCTATTTTTTTTCAAAATTTAATACCTCATGCCCTGATAAAGGAGGTAGAGAGATTTGTTTCTTCAGTTTGAGAATCTAGCGAATGTAGTTTGCAATTTTAAATATGAATCCCTTCTTTATAATTTTTTCTAAATTTTTTATTTGTTTTCTAAAATGCTTTTGCCTGCGGGCGCCAACACCCTCCTTCAATTTTTTTTTTATGATTTTGAGTGTGGCTTAATTTTTTCAACATTGATTTCCTGGTGCCCTCATATAAATAGTTCTATGATAAATTGATTAGCAAGAATATTTTATTCAATTTAAGACTTCGGAGATTGTAATTTGATATCTTCAGTATCCCTTCTTTATGATTTTTTCTAAATTTGTTATTTGTTTTCTAAAATGCTTTTACCTGGTGCCCTCATAATATTCATACTTTGTTGAATTGATTAGTAAGAATATTATTTCTGTTTAAGAATCTAGAGATTGTAGTTTGCCTTTTTAAATATGAGTCCCTTCTTTATAATATTTTCTAAATTTTTTTTTTGTTTTCTAAAATGCTTTTGCCTGCGGGCGCCAACACCCTCCTTCAATTTTTTTTTATGATTTTGAGTGTGGATTAATTTTTTCAACATTGATTTCCTGGTGCCCTCATATAAATAGTTCTATGATAAATTGATTAGCAAGAATAGTTTATTCAATTTAAGACTTCGGAGATTGTAATTTGATATCTTCAGTATCCCTTCTTTATAATTTTTTTCTAAATTTGTTATTTGTTTTCTAAAATGCTTTTACCTGGTGCCCTCATAATATTCATACTTTGTTGTATTGATTAGTAAGAATATTATTTCTGTTTAAGAATCTAGAGATTGTAGTTTGCCTTTTTAAATATGAGTCCCTTCTTTATAATTTTTTCTAAATTTTTTTTTGTTTTCTAAAATGCTTTTGCCTGCGGGCGCCAACACCCTCCTTCAATTTTTTTTTTATGATTTTGAGTGTGGCTTAATTTTTTCAACATTGATTTCCTGGTGCCCTCATAATTATTGTACTTTGATGAATTGATTAGCAAGAATGGTTTTTTCTATTTAAGACTTCGGAGATTGTAATTTGATATCTTCAGGTAACCCTTCTTTAAAATTTTTTCTAAATTTTTTTTTTGTTTTCTAAAATGCTTTTGCCTGCGGGCGCCAACACCCTTCTTCAATTTTTTTTTTTTAAGATTTTAAGTCAAGCTATTTATTTCATAATTAAATACCTAATGCCCTGATAAATTAGGAAGAGAGATTAGTTTCTTCAGTTTGAGAATCTAGAGTATGTAGTTTGCAATTTTAAAAATGAGTCCCTTCTCTATATTTTTTTCTAAATTTTTTTTTTGTTTTCTAAAATGCTTTTGCCTGCGGGCGCCAACACCCTCTTTCAATTTTTTTTTTTAAGATTTTAAATCTAGCTATTTTTTTTCAAAATTTAATACCTCATGCCCTGATAAATTAAGTAGAGAGATTAGTTTCTTCAGTTTGAGAATCTAGAGTATGTAGTTTGCAATTTTAAAAATGAGTCCTTCTTTATAATTTTATCTAAATTTTTTTTTTGTTTTCTAAAATGCTTTTGCCTGCGGGCGCCAACACCCTCCTTCAATTTTTTTTTTTAAGATCTTAAGTTAAGCTATTTTTTTCATAATTGAATACCTCATGCCCTGATAAATTAGGTAGAGAGATTAGTTTCTTTAGTTTGAGAATCTAGTGAATGTAGTTTGCAATTTTAAATATGAATCCCTAATTTATAATTTTTTTAAAATTTTTTTTTGATTTCTAAAATTCTTTTGCCTGCGGGCACCAACATCCTCTTTCAATTTTTTTTTTAAGATTTTAAGTCAAGCTATTTTTTTTCATAATTGAATACCTATTTCCTTGATAAATTAGGTAGAGAGATAAGTTTCTTCAGTTTGAGAATCTAGAGAATGTAGTTTGCAATTTTAAATATGAATGCCTAATTTATAATTTTTTTAAAATTTTTTTTTGTTTTCTAAAATTCTTTTGCCTGCGGGCACCAACATCCTCTTTCAATTTTTTTTTTTAAGATTTTAAGTGTGGATTAATTTTTTCAACATTGATTACCTGGTGCCCTCAAGCACACACTATGAGGAGCTTGATACCTCTCTCATAATAATCGTTCTATGATGAATTGATTAGCAAGAATAGTTTAGTCAATTTAAGACTTCGGAGATTGTAATTTGATATCTTCTGTATCCCATCTTTATAATTTTTCTAAAATTTCTTTTTTGTTTCTAAAATGCTTTGCCTGCGGGCGCCAACACCCTCCTTCAATGTTCTTTTTTATGATTTTAAGTGTGGCTTAATTTTTTAACAGTGATTACCTGGTGCCCTCATAATAATCGTTCTATGATGAATTGATTAGCAAGAATAGTTTATTCAATTTAAGACTTCGGAGATTGTAATTTGATATCTTCAGTATCCCTTCTTTATAATTTTTTCTAAATTTTTTCTAAATTTTTTTTTTGTTTTCTAAAATGCTTTTGCCTGCGGGCGCCAACACCCTCCTTCAATTTTTTTTTATGATTTTGAGTGTGGCTTAAATTTTTCAACATTGATTTCCTGGTGCCCTCATAATTATTGTACTTTGATGAATTGATTAGGAAGAATGGTTTTTTCTATTTAAGACTTCGGAGATTGTAATTTGATATCTTCAGTAACCCTTCTTAAAAATTTTTTCTAAATTTTTTTTTTGTTTTCTAAAATGCTTTTGCCTGCGGGTGCCAACACCCTTCTTCAATTTTTTTTTTTAAGATTTTGAGTGTGGCTTAATTTTTTCAACATTGATTTCCTGGTGCCCTCATAATAATCGTTCTATATGATGAATTGATTAGCAAGAATAGTTTAGTCAATTTAAGACTTCGGAGATTGTAATTTGATATCTTCTGTATCCCATCTTTATAATTTTTTCTAAAATTTCTTTTTTTGTTTTCTAAAATGCTTTTGCCTGCGGGCGCCAACACCCTCCTTCAATTTTTTTTTTATGATTTTGAGTGTGGCTTAATTTTTTCAACATTGATTTCCTGGTGCCCTCATAATTATTGTACTTTGATGAATTGATTAGGAAGAATGGTTTTTTCTATTAAAGACTTCGGAGATTGTAATTTGATATCTTCAGTAACCCTTCTTTAAAATTTTTTCTAAATTTTTTTTTTGTTTTCTAAAATGCTTTTACCTGGTGCCTTCATAATATTCATACTTTGTTGAATTGATTAATAAGAATATTATTTCTGTTTAAGGATCTAGAGATTGTAGTTTGCCTTTTTAAATATTAGTCCCTTCTTTATAATTTTTTCTAAATTTTTTTTTGTTTC